>NC_056740.1:234898913-234988913 GCF_019279795.1 Protopterus annectens | reverse complement strand
AAATCTTAGACCTAACCCTACACTAAACTATATATACACCACTAACTATCCACTTACCTTAACCCAAACCCTAACCCTAAGGTCTGTCACTATTACACACTCACCTCACCTGCACCCTAACCCTAACTCACCTACCCCACCCTAACCCTCACGTCCACACAATCGCACACTTACCTGACCCACGCCCTAACCCTAACTCACCTAACCCACCCTATCCCTCACGTCTCTGGTTCTCAACCTGTGGGTCGCGACCCACAAGTGGGTTGCGTAGCCGTCACAGGTGGGTCGCGGATGCTCCCACAAAAAGTTGTGAAAAATTGATGAAGTATTCTGATGGTCTATTTTTGTCCGGCTACTGCTTTGACGTAATTGTTTGTTGTGCGTGCGTGACACGTGTGTGGCTAGCTAGTGTGGAAAAATATTTGAAATTAAAACGGCCTTCTGAAAGTGCAGCTGCCGAACAGTCACCGTGTGCAAGATCCAGCGACGAAAATGAAGCTGAAGAAGACGAAGACGAAGAACTTTGGATTCGGTTTGACTGACAAAGGAATCTATGGCTTCCTACTTCATCTTTTTCCAGATTCCAGAATATATAATAGCATTGTCAAAATCACAGTTATGGGTATGGTAAACACAGATTTTTTTTTTCATACCATTGCTTGGAGGCCAGCTTGCTTAACATCTGCTCTCTTACTTGCATTACTAATGTAAACATCCCTGAATTTTGAGGCTGGCTCAAAATAGATAGAGATAAAGGAACTCTGAGCTGTACAGTACCATATTTTTTATTGTAATTGTAAAGAGTATATTTTTGAATAAGTCAAACATGGCATTCCTGAGGTGTTTCTAATTGTGAGGATGCAATGGCAACATTATTTGTGTGTCGGCAACTTTAGTAGTGTATTGTTGATCGGTATATACACACAGTTACGAATAAGCTGACAAAACTTCCAAAAGAAAAATTCTCACTCTCCAGTTTGAATTGAAGCGCTTTCATTCACTTTCTGAGGAAGTTCACGTTAATAAAAGTGAATGAAAGCGCTTAAATTCAAACTGGAGAGTGAGAATTTTTCTTTTGGAAGTTCATCTTGATTATTGCCTGGTTTGTTAGTGTGTTTATCGTGTTTTGGAACGTTTCTACAGTGGTTTTTAAGGGCTGATGATGTTACGGCTACTGCTTTGACGTAATTTTGTGCGGGTTGTTTGTTGTGCGTGCTAGCTAGTGTGCATACGTCATTAGAAGTCGATACTAGCAATCACTGTTGAATAACGATGGAAAAATATTTGAAATTAAAACGGCCTTCTGAAAGTGCAGCTGCTGATGAAAATGAAGCTGAAGAAGACGCAGTATGTACGCCCGAAACCTTCGCTCCTAAGAAAAAAGATCCTAAGCGAAAATATGACGAGGCATACCTGAAATTTGGATTCATTGCAACTGGATCAGATGAGCTTCAACAGCCACAATGCGTTATATGTTCGGAAGTTTTGGCCAGTGCTAGCATGAAGCCGTCCAAATTAATCAGGCATCAGAACACCAAACACTTGGAAACTAAAGGTAAACCCATTGAATTTTTTCAGCGAAAACGCGATGAATTGCAGAAACAGAAGAGTCGATTTATAAAATGTGCAACCATTAATACGAGCGCCGTTACAGCGTCTTATAAAGTGGCATTACGCATTGCAAAGGCCAAAAAGCCGCACACTATTGCTGAAGAATTAATTCTTCCGTCTGCCTTCGATATGGTGCAGGCCATTTTAGGAGAGAAAATGGCCAAACAGTTGCGCACCATTCCGCTGTCTAATGACACTATTAGCAGACGCATTGCAGACATGTCAGCTGATGTCAATGAGCAACTTGTTAAAATGCTGAAAACCAGTAAAATCTTTGCAATACAGTTGGACGAATCAACAGATGTTGCCAACTGTGCAATGCTCATGGTTTATGTTCATTTTGTAAACGTGGCTGAAGCATGTGTTGACGAGCAGTTCATGTTTTGCAATGAACTATCAACTCGAACGACATCCGAAGAAATTTTTAAAGTACTGGACAAGTTCATTACAGAAAATGGTTTAAATTGGGATAACTGCATTGGAATTACAACAGATGGAGCAGCTGCCATGACAGGGAAGAAATCAGGTTTGGTTCAACGAGTAAAACACATGGCTCCAAAAGCTGTGTCGTATCACTGTTTCATACACCGAGAGGCTTTGGCAGCCAAGGAATTGAGCGAAGACCTGCACAACGTTCTTGCCAGTGGAGTGAAAATGGTGAATTTCATCAAAGCTAGTGCTTTGAATACACGCCTGTTTGAAGTACTGTGTTCAGAAATGGGGTCAGAACATGTTCACCTGCTCCTTCACACAGAGGTGCGTTGGTTATCAAGAGGAAGAATTCTTCAGAGATTGTATGAATTGCGGTGAAGTGTTTCAGTTTCTGTCCAGCAAGAACTCTCCACTGGCTGCTCATTTGGTTGACACAGAATGGCTGGCAAAGTTGGCTTATCTCGTTGACGTATTTGGCGCACTCAACGACTTGAATCTGGCATTGCAAGGGCGTGCCAATGATATCTTTAGACATGCTGACAAAATTAATGCTTTTATACAGAAGTTGGAGCAGTGGCATTCGTGTTGCACAGGGACGCATGGATGCATTTTCGTTCTTGTCAGAGCATTTAATGAATGTTGAGCATGAAACGGATGTGATACAGGCAGCAATACAAACTGTCGTAGTCGGTCATTTGGATTTATTGCGCAAAAAATTCCTGCAATATTTTCCAGCACTGCCAACAGAGAACTTCAAATGGGTTAGAAATCCGTTTGAAACAGATGTGACCTCACTGTCATTGGCAGCAGAAATGGAGTCACAGCTAATAGAACTGTCTTGTGACACCACTCTGAAGACTAAATTTGACAAATTGAAATTGTCAGACTTTTGGCTACATGTGGGCAACGAATATCCACTTATTTCACAGGAAGCGATGTCATTCCTATTGCCCTTTGCAACAACATATTTGTGCGAAACAGGGTTCTCGGCGATGACTGCCATGAAGACTAAGTACAGGAATAAGCTCCGTGTTTCCGATGATTTGAGACTGTGTCTGACAACCATTAGCCCCCGAATCAGTTTACTCGTCAGCAGAATGCAGTCCCAACCGTCACACTAGGCGTGAAACAGTGCAACTGCTGAACAAACGTCTTCGACATAATTTTTTAGTTAAATTTAGAGACTTTTAGTTTCCGTACTGGTTGTCATATGTTTAATAACAGTCTTACTTTACTATTACAATGCAATGTTTAGCTTTTTGAGTCTTTGTATACTTGCATTAGACCGGCTTAGGCGAGCGTTTTGTCAGAATTTATCAGCAGCTGTATGTCAGACAGACAGAATGACAGATGTATACAAAAAGCATTAAATTCACGATACAAAAACAATAAGTTTGCAATTGAAATTCCTGTTTTTCAGGTATGTAGATTGTAGAATGTAGAATAGATATAAAAAAGTCGTTGCCTGCCTCGCCTGGCCCAGTGGGACTTTGCTGGGACAAAGGTGGGTCGCCATTGGAAAAGGTTGAGAACCACTGCCTCACGTCACACAATCACACACATACCTAACCCGTGCCCTAACCCTAACTCACCTATCCAGCCCTAACCCTCACGTCCACACAATCACACACATACCTAACCAACACCCTAACCCTAACTAACCTAACCCGCACTCAATCGCACACTTACCTGAACCTGACCCGTAACTTTCCACCACAGCGCTGAAAATACCAAAGCAACAGAAACGGACAACCAAATTCTTTCCCTAGGAAAACATTTGGTTTTCTGTTGCTTCGATATAGGGTTCGATATTAGAACATTCAAAGTTTTGAAACTACTACTACATATATATATATATATATATATATATATATATATATATATATGGATATATATATATATATATATATATATATATATATGGGTCTACGTTGCTTAATCAAAATTTTAAAACTTCAAAACCCATGTGGCTAAGACCATATGATCGAAGTTTTGAAATTTGCAAAATACAACAAAAGCACAAAACCTAAACAAAAAACTTCAACTCTAAGTGTTTGCAGGAGGCAAGTTTGCTAGTTAAATATACCAATTCCGAGATTGCACTGCAGCAAGGAAACCAGTAAATCTCCCATTCCACGCTGTACGGCGATCACAATTCAAAGTGTTCAAAGTTTCAAAATTTTTGTATGTTTAAAAGGAGAACTTTTCCTATCACTGTTGTTAATGGCTAAATTGTGCTTATATATATATATATATATATATATATATATATATATATATATATATAAATAAATATATTTCTGTAAACTCCTTTTACTCTTTCCCACATACAAAGCTGGGGAGGAACAACATACAGCCACAGATACATCCACTAAAATATTGCAGTTATAATGGAAAACATGTGCAATAACAGTGGGGCAATCAGCAATAATCGCATTCGGACCTGGCAAAATAAATCGACATTGTCTGCAGTTTCCATATTTAGTCATATAATGTGACCCTTTTTTACTATTCCCAATATTCTGTAAAATGCATTCAATAGTATTGTTTGCCTTGTATGTAAAGTAAGGATCACTACCCTGCTTATATTTGAAAGGTTCATCACTGAACACAGTAAGCCATTTATGAACCATAATATCTTTAACTGACCTATTATCAGCTAAATGGGGTAAAACCATTGTTTTATTAAAATTCTGACCATTAATTAGGCCTCTTCTATACTTACACATTGATTTCATTAAAGCATCCCTTAAAACAGGCACAAATTTCAAAGTACATTCTTTTACAATTTCATTACACATATCATTTAGAAGAAACTGGAGATAGTCTCTAGTTTCAAATGTTATAGTTCCTTACACTATTTATTCTCATCTGATATCTATAAAATTAATCAATACCCTGGGATTTAACTATGTCCTTTTTCTGACCCAATGCATTGGCAGTTAAAATGGATTTTGTTTTCTTTTTAGACCTCATTTTTACCAGTTTGGCCTCCAATACCCAATGTCCATGCCAGGTCTACCACTTCTCTCCAACCCTCTAAACCTACTCTGTTTTTGCTGGGACTGTTCATGGATCTTGAGGGTGTCCTAGGGGATCAGCTTGTCTGTGTTTCCATCCGGGGAGGATTTTATTTTTTTATGATCTACCAACTCTCTTACCCCACATCCCCATGTTCACTGATAACATCCAAGGGCAACTCCCTTTTTAGGACCACACTTCCCTTTAGGGAGCATACTAATGAAAACCACCCCATCCTGGATGGGCATGCTCATCCCTTCCCTGCCACTCCATCAGTCACTAGAGCCATTGATCAAACCTAGGTCTGCTGGGATATATTCAGGGATTTATCCCTGTTAAAATGTAAATATTGATTAGAAAAGGTGCATTTTATAAATACTAGATTCCTACCTACTGGATTCCAAATTTGTGTAAATAAATAAATAAATAAATAAATAAATAAATGAATACCATCTTTTTCCAACAGAGAAAGTAAAATCCAAAAATGTAGTAAACATTTCTATATACTGACAGAATTGCAGTAAATATTCTTGACTTCCCATCCATATGAAAAAATATCATCAAAAGAGTGAAAATAAACCTTAATATTTGATTCATTAATGCAATTAGCTGCAATGCGTTTCTCCCAATAACCTAGAACAATGTTGCCGAAAATTGTTCATATCAGTACCTTTAAAACATGTCTGAAATATTTGCGTTTAAAAATAAAATATTAACATAACAATGCTTCCTACCTTCAAAACTAAAACAATTATAGTGCAACAATGCTTCCCATCATTGTACATATAAAATAAATCATGTCATTGTCAAAAAAGTTAATGAAATCAAATAATCCCTAAACCGTAATAAGCTCAAATTGTGAGCAGGTCTTGAATATCTGCTGTAACTAACAAAGCATCGATCCCAAAAGGTAGACCCAACATCTGTCCAGCAAATCCCAGGAACTTTTTAAAACTCACAGAATGTTAGGCAAAACAGGCTTAAACCATCTATCCACCATAATATAACCTATAACCTAACTCCCCCCTTCTCCTTATATGATAACTTAATTCCTATGCTATTTGCTACTGCTGACAGATGATATTTTCTTCATAATTATTATTTTATCACTTGTTGTTCCTGGTACAATAATGCTGATTAATATACCCATCTTTATACCTCTCTGACTGAATTCATCTGGCAACCAAATAAAATCCTGCTTTTATGTATATATTCTGTGTGTGTGTGTGTGTGTGTGTGTGTGTGTGTGTGTGTGTGTGTGTGTGTGTGTGTGTGTGTGTGTGTGTGTGTATTACTGTAATCACTACCTGTAACACTGTCCCCTGGATTTACTAATCTTCCGTGCAGGACTAATCTAGTACTGCATGGAAGTGGCAGTTTAAGAGGAGGACAGCAGCGCGCCATGCATATTAATGAGGGCACACTGCCTGAACTCCTAATGCTACATGGAGCATGGACGAGTGCAGGGGGCGTGTCTGAGAGCAGAGCTCTCAGAATAAGCATGCCCCAGCAAAGTAGAATAGAAGAATGTGTAAATAAATGAGTGAGACTGCTCATGTGTCCACATATCCCCACCAACAGTCCCCATGTGTTCAACAGCAACAGTACATTTCAATAAAATGAAGAAACACTTTTATCTTTTTTTTTAAACCCCGAGTACAGCTAACCATAGGTGCGTGGGTTTGCCCATCGCTTAGCTATGGTTAAAGCAGCTGAAAAGGCTGAAGAGGATAACAAGGAATATATATACAAATGAAGCAATAGTGTAGTGGTTAGAGCATCCGCCTAACAAACAGGCATTCCCGGTCAGAGTCCCACTGCAGCACATATCATTTTCATTGTGAAATCTGTATATGAACATATTTTTACATCTTACTGCCATATAACCTACATAATAACATTTAAATGTGAACTGGAGTACTGCATTAAATGCACATGTGAAGTGTCAGTGTCATAATGAATAAGGCCCTAGTAAGCATGTTTAAGCACAAATAAGAGGTAGTAAGCATATATAAGCACTAGTAAGCGTGTTTAAGTGCATTTGCATGGGGGTAAGCATTGCCTATACAGATTAAGCATAGTAGAAGCTAACTGAGTGTAAGAAACTATAACCGGAGGTTAGCACTGCTTTCCATCGCACAAACCCACTTACAACTGCTTTAAAGTGCCTTAGTCACTCTGGATCCAACGGCCCATGTTTTGCCCAGCAACAAAATAAACTGCCTCTGCAAGGCTCAAACTCAGGATGCTGTACACCAGAGTCACAGTAGTTAACCAATAAGCCATCATAGCAATAGATGTGCAGGAGGTATCAGCAAACTAATTCTCACCACAGGAAAATCAAACCAAACATTTGAACTGAATCCATGTACAGTGTGAAGTGGTATAACCTGTTACATAACATAAATATGTGAACTGGAGTACAGAAGTAAGACCAGATGTGAGGTGTTATTGCAATAAAGTGTTGAAGTTCCCAGCAACCCATACAGCGTACGCACACATGAATCAAGGATACAAGACACATATATAACATGTAATGAAGAAGACATCAATGCCAAAAGGCAAATATCATGCAAATCGAATATTAAGCACTGCTAAGCATTGCACAGCACTGCTACCCAGACTACTGGCAGGATACTACCAGTGGGAGAAACAGCGTCAACCTGCAAAGTCTAATCTTAAACAAATGCATGTTCGTCCCTAGCGGGACGACCCCAAAGATTCTGCTAAACGGAGTCCTCGGGGTAACATACCATGCCTTACAGGTAAGCAAAGAAGGATATGTATGTTTGCAGACTGAATGTGTGAGAACTCTGAAGATCCATGGGGTGAGACAACGTACATGATGGGTCCTGAGAAGTGGAGAGTGTGTAATGCATAGTGGTGTGGTGAGATTCGGATGGAACCTCCAAGAAGGATGATTGATGTGGAGGAGGGAGGGAGGGGGTGAAGGGAATGATGGGTAAGACATTATGGGCCAAGGTGTGCTGGGGTTGGACGGACCCATTATAATGGGACCACCCCTTAGATGTAAGTGAGAAAGGAAGGGGGGAACAGGAAGGTAACTGAGACATGCCATTTCCCATGGCAAAGCATGGTATGAGTAATAAGTACGTTGTATAACCCATGGAATAACATATATATATATATATATATATATATATATATATATATATATATATATATATAGCTAGATATAGATATATATATATATATATATATAACCTAGAGTACTGCAGGAAATGCACATGTGAGGTGTCAGTATCATTATGCATAAAGCAGTAGTCAGGTTAAGCAGCAAGAAGCAGTAGTAAGCATATGTCAGCACCAGTAAGCGAGTATAAGGCCGTGTGCACGGGTTTGCGTGAAGGTAAGCACTGCTAATTTCCGGTTACAGTGTCCTACACCCAGTAAGCCTCTAAATTGCTTAACCTGTGTAGGCAGTGTTTACCCCCATGCAAACCCGCTTACAACTGCTCAAAAGTACCTTAATCACACTGTATCCAATGGCCCTTGTTCTGCCAAGCAAAAAAATAAACTGCCTCTGCAAGGCTCAAACTCAGGAACCTGCACACTATAGTCATAATAGTTAACCACCAGGCCATCATAGCAATAGATATAAATGAGGTATCAACAAACTAATCCTCACCACAGGAAAGTCAAACCAAACATGTGAACTGAATCTATTTACAATGTGATGTTGGATAACCTGCCACAGAACATAACTATGTGAACTGGAGTACTGCAGTAAGCCTAGATCTGGGGAGTGATAGTAATAAAGTGTTCAATTCTCCAGGTCCCCATACAGTGTATGTACACATGAATCACAGATACCAGACACATATATAACCTGTAATGAAGAATAAATCATTGCCAAATGGCAAATATAGTGCTAAATAACTATTAAGCAATGCTAACTGCAGCACAGCTCAAGTTAGTAAGTGTAAGCAATGTGTAGCGGAGCCAATTCAATCTGCCTAGTGGTATACCTCTTTAAGCAGTGCCAGCCTTATGTAAGCAGGTGTGCACATAGCTTAGCCTTTTCAAAACCGGCCAATCATGGGAAAGTGTGAGGAAAATGGCCGTATTTAAACCACACAGGTGGGAATACTTCTCATAACTGGTTGTAGCTTCCTACTGCAGGCAGAATGTCTGGTGTGGGTGAAGGCACTCGATTTAGAGCACAGCGCTGGGGCATCCAGGAGTCAAAAATCATGGTATGACTCCAGGTAAAACACCATGATCAGAGACTACTGCAGCACCAGTACCAGGGCTTGCAGTAAAAAATGGAGGCCTGGGACAGTCTCACTCGTGACCTCACCAGTACCAAAGTATCTCCCAGGCTGGTGAGCAGGTCAAGCACCATCATGCTGGCCTGAAGCAGCAGAGGGGGGATGTACTGGAACAGTGTATCCAGGTGTCTTGGCAGATGCCCAATGCCCCAGGACTGTGTAAGTACTCATTCTACTAAGTAGTAAATAATTGCCTAGCTTGTGTATACTATGGATAGGTATGGCTAAATATCACTGCATTCCTCTGACAGCTGCAGATGAGCAGGCTGTGAACCAGCAAGCCTATGATGCTAGGCAGGTTAGTAATCAGTCTGCATGTACTGCCATAAATAAATATAAGAGCCTTAGAAAGTGTTGTACCAGTAGAAATAAATGTGTAATAATCTGTGAATAAAGGTATAACCCCTGAAGTGATTCTGTTTATTCTTCTCTCATATGTTGGCAATCTGTTCCATACTATAAATAGTACTGTTGTATCTTAAGCAGTTTCACCCACACTGTGGTATGCAGATAAAATGGGCATGAAGTCCTGCATAACAATGTTGGAAGTGCCAAGAGGTCAGTTATATTGTACAAGTTAGGAAGACTTAGAAAACAATCAAAAGCTGTACATCAGTTCCCTGATAGCACAGTGTACTGTGATTTTAGCTATAATATTTTGTCACACACAGCAGGGGTTTGAATCCTGGGAGTGCTACAAAGTTGTATGCATAATCATACCCCACAACTGTACAGATTTTGATACAATGTTCATATAGAAAGCTGTATGTATAATTACACCAAACAACTGTACAGAATGTGCTAGAATGTTCAAATTGAAAGTTGTATGCATATTCATACCCAACTGTTCCAATCTGTCCAGCATGTCCAGATAAATGGCCTTTATCACCAGCTTGGTACCCTATTCCCCTGAAAATCCAGTGTGATGTTCCAAGAATTGTAGGCAGCTGTCAATCACATATAACTGATACTCAAGCATGTACATAGTCAGAGATTGTATATAGAAACAAACCTGTTATTCTAGCACCTCACCCAAAGTGTATGACAGCAATTCTCAACATATGTAGCATTAACACCTGCTGCCTGTCACGCCTGTATGTAAGACACAGGCCACGTATATAAAAATCTATAAACATACCAGTGTACAATATAAGGCCATTGTGTAGTGTAATAATACATGTAAGGGAAAGACCACTGCAGTGACTAAAAATGTTGTGAAAACTACAAGGATATATTAGTTGTAATTGAACTCTCTCTGTCACCCCTACCATATGTGCATAATAACCCAATGACACTCCTCAACTGGTATGTATACACTCCAACCTTTTTTTGGGACATATGTCCTAATGGTTTATAAATATTCACATTTGTTTCTATGCATGTGCCATGTGAAAATACACCCATATTGGTGGCCTGTTGCCATCAATGAAACCTGCATGCTCCTGTAATGGCCACTATTGTTCCATATATGCATGCGATCTGCTTGCTCTACAACTGTGTTAATTCTGGTGTGTTGGTTAAATGGGAATACCCATGCATGCTGTTATAACTAATCCTTAATGCTGTTGACTGTTACTAGCCCATATCTGTCATAAACCTGTGACAACACTACTCATATAGGAAGGCCGGTCCCAGTGGACCCACCTGTCCCACCTCAGCTAGCCAATGCCCTTGGCACCAGCACATCTGGGGCCCAGCCTGGGACTTCATCCTCTGTGGGCCTTGCACCACCCTCGGGTGGAACCGCTGCAGGGGATGGGACTCGCCCCCCATCGGAGTGGGCGCAGAGGGGAACCTGTCACTTGTCAACAGGTCCGGGCCGTGGTGCATAAAGAGCTCAATCTGGAGTATCGAGAGTGGCTATGCCAGCTTGAAGGCCAAGTGGCACTATTAGAGTGCGACCCTGTTCCTCCTATACAGCCCCCAGCACAGCCACCTTCGGGGCCGTGAAGGTGCAGTAGTGACTGCCCATAGGTGGGGACCTCAGTCCCACTGTTTCCAGTTGGGGGTTCATGGGCTTGCGACTTCCAAACACCCCTCCACATCCAAGGTGTTTAGCCCCCCCCCACATGTGTCATATACCAGCCCTGTATGTGTCTTGTGTGTCTTGTCTGTTACCCTACCCAACCTACCTCCCCAAATATACCTACTGCCCCTCTCCAACTTCTCACTCTCAACTGAAAAAAAGGGTAATTTGTTCCCACAAAAAAATCTCGCCCCATACATAGCTGTCCATTTTGCACACGTGTCCACTGGACACATGTAATCTGGTCTAATTGGTATCACAATGAATATATGTTGTCCTCACCCCTATCCCAGGGGTTTGAGGGTCCAAATGTACCTGCAAATATAGTGTATATGCACAGCTGTTGCTGTAGAAGAAATGGGCAGCTATGGACCTTTCCTACACCATTCCTGCACATGCCTAGCTATTTTCCCTACTATCTTTCCCTCTTTGTGCTCCATTTTTCACCACTTTCCTATCAACCCCTTTTTCTTTTCTTTTAAAGAAATTAGCATGGGTGTAAGCAGCAGTAAGCACTTTTAAGCAGTGGTAAGCGGCTTTACATGGGTTTGCATGGAGGTAAGCACTGCAAAAGTCTGGTTACATTTTCTTATACTCAGTTAGCTGCTGAATTGCTTAACCTGTGTAGGCATTGCTTAGCTCTGCACAAGCTCGCGCAAACTTGCTTACGACTGCTTAAAAGTGCCTCAATCACTCTGTAGCCAACATCCCTTGTTCTGCTCAGCAACAAAATAAACAGCCTCTCGAAGGCTCGAACCCAGGACCCTGCACTCCATACACAAAGTGATTTGCTACTAAACCATGGCAGATATACATAACCTGAAGTTTTTACAAACATATCGTGCAGCACAATCAGTCAACATTACAGGAAATGTATTATCATCACACCACATAACCTGTTAATGCAAGAAGTCTGGACAAAGTATGCCACACTGTGGGTACAAATAGGGATATATGTCAACTAATGCTCTGATACACTTAAAATGTTGCTAGTTACACAGTTATATGTATTAGAACACATAAGTAGAAAGAGATGAAGTCTGAAACACAAAAGTGTTGCCACTAGTTACTGACTTCAATGCTGCGATCATCAATGACAATTGCCAAGTGAATGAGGAACAGGTCATAATATGAGCCGAACATGCATGGACATATGGACAGATATATATCTGTAAATGTAGACAGATAGACAGCTATATGTACATATATATCTATCTATCTATAGATATATATATATATATACATATATATATATATATATATATATATATACATATATATATATATATATATATATATATATATATATATCTACTAGCCCAAAAAGACAAAGACGAAAAACTGTTAAATTCGTGAAAAAGGCACTGCAGTTCTTAAACGAAACTCTTTATTTACAGATGAATGGTAACCGCTTTCACCGGCACCAATACGCCAGCTTCTTCAGACCAAATTCAAACAAGTCAAACACAGTCCCCACTCATTTTATATATTTACAGAAACATCCAATTAGTGAATAATTGATTAATGACCATGCAAATTAATGAAACAAGATTTTTCTTAAAAAACCCTTTGACACTTAAAAAGGTCATTATTTAAAAGGCAACCAACTTCCTTAAATTAATTGTGCATATAAAATAAGTAAAATACAAAATAAATTCAGCATGTACCTTAATAATCATTTTATAGAATGCTGAATATTATTTAAAATAAATATAAACAAATATTACCCTTAGTTATTTATATCCACAAGACATTTTATATTTCTATATATCTTACTAACCAACACCTATTAAAACGACCAGATGAATGAATGAATGAATAATATCTCAATACCATACATGTAATGTTGAGATGTACTTAAAAATAATTTGTTCCTAACTAAAATATATTCATAAATATTAAACTATTAATAAATTAATTTATTAATAAATTTATTTTACTATGAATTCATCTATTTAAAGCTTTCATTTTGAGGAGGCATTTAATAGATATTTGTTCGTTTAGCCCAGGAAATACATATGCTAAAGTTCTTATCTGCCACTCCAGTTCTACTTCCTCAAGTCTCAAAACCCATGGGCCACCCCTGGCTATGCTCAATCTGTTGTAATACCACAAACTTAAATTTATGCTCTGGAAATTTCAAAATATGTCTTGCTAGGGCATTGTTGTTATTGGCCCTTACAATATTGTAGTGATGTTCATAAATTCTCTGTTTGAGCTTACGCTCGGTCTTTCCAATATAGAATGCATCACAATGAGTGCAGTTAGCACAATAAACCACTCCTTGAGAATCACATGAAAAATGACCTACTATTTTATAATTCTTATCTCTAATAGTTACACAATCAGAGATATTAATGAATTTACATTGTGAGCATCTTCCACACTTAAAGGTGCCAAATTGCCCTTTTGGTACTCTTTTGACTCTTTCCAATAAATTCTTAAGATTTGGACCCCTTCTAAATATAATAGACAAATTATGACCTATTTTCTTATTTAGTTCATGCTCCTGAAGTATGATGTTCCAATTCTTATACATAATTTCTCTAATCCTGTTCGCATCAGTAGAATATGTGGTCAAAAAAGCCCCAAATTCCAGATTCTTCTCAATTTTAGGAGGGGCACCAAATTCAGGAAAGCCCAATGAAACCTCCTGTGTCTGTCTATCTTGTATTAGAGGTTGGAAATGCCCTAAATCCCTTTTCCTACTAACCTCCTTTATGACTTGATCTAATAAAGCCAAAGGATAGGCTCTCTTCAGAAACATACATTTAAGTAAGGTGCATTCATCCTGAAAATCCTCAAATCTGGACACCATTCTAGCTGCCCTTACCATCTGTCCTTTGACCACAGCTTTTTTCTGATGGAAAGGATGGCAGCTAGTAAAATGCAAGAACATGTTGGAATATGTGGGTTTCCGATATATTGTAGATATAAACTGACCGTTAACCATGTCCTTGCTCAAACAAATGTCCAAAAAATTAACCTTGTTCTCTTCCACCTGATGAGTAAATTCCAAAAATGAGGAAAAACTAGACAATTCTAGGATAAATGGATCGATGGTATGTTTTGGGCCTTTCCACAAAAAGAACATGTCGTCCTGGTATCTAGTGTACCAGGCGACATGTTCTTTATAGGTTAAACAGTTGAACAAATATGTAGTTTCCCAATGGGCAAGAACGCAGTTAGCGTAACTGCCCCCACAAGGTGAACCCATGGCAATACCACTCGTCTGGAGAAACATTTTGTTTGTAAATAAAACAAAATTGTTACCCAAAATGATTTCCAACAAAATCTCAATAAGATCAATTTCCTGATATTCCATGCCCTTCCTGAGTAGAAACTCTCTAACCCATTCCTAACCTATGTCATGTGGGATACAGGTATAAAGATCTTTAATATCTACAGTCAAGAATAGGTATTGGTCGTTAAAATCTAAGTTGTTAATGTATGTCAAAAATTGCCAGGAATCCCGACATATTTGTGCCTCTGTTGCAATATAAGGTTTCAATTTATGATCCATGAATTTGGCACAACCATACATTATGGAGCCCCTTCCATCTACTATAGGTCTAAAAGGTGGATTAAATACATCTTTGTGTATTTTAGGTGAGCCAAACAAAGATGGTACAATGGGAGCTGGCATAGTAAGGAAATGGTATACATCCACATCTATCCTACCCTCTAAAAAGAGGTCACTCAAAATGCCCTTAATTTTATTATAGGCTCCATTAAGCTCATTCAAACTCGCACTCACATAAGTTTTACTATCCAAATGTGCGAGCATTTTATTCTCATAATCCACCTGGTCCATAAAGACTAACCCACCCCCCTTATCAGGTTTCATAACTCTTACCCTACTAGTAGTTAGCAAATTGAGAAGATCTTTTTCATTCTTGTCTATATTACATTTTTTATTTTTATATTGGACAGAACTACTGGATAAAAAATGTCGGAGGTCCATCTCACAGCATTTTTCAAATAAAGCTAACACAGGTTGTAGGGGTGGGTTAAACAGACTAGATACCTTAAGTTTTTGTATGAGTCTCAGATTTTGCCCTAACTCGCAAGTTAAATTCAATTTGCGAACAAATATTTTTAAATCTACCACTGTTTTTACAATGTCGGCTTTTATGTCAGGAACAAATGTCAGGCCTTTAGACAGGAAATTAGCCAATTCCTCATTAACTTCAATCGAACTGAAGTTGAAAATATGAAAGTCACCCTCAATGTTAGTGGTCATTCTAAGTCCAGGATTAACTAAATCATAGAAGTCACTATTTGCTATCTCCTCCTCCTGTTCTGACGTCTCCTCTGCAGTATTTGTTTCCTGTTCTGCTTGTTCTGGAAAGTCTGTTGTTGACCTCGATTGGAGTTCTGAAAATCCTGAAAAGGACTTTCATCCCTTTGATTGTTAGAATTATACTGCATGTCTGACACCCCCATCACCATTTCGGGTTGTTGGCGTGTCGAAGCATTATGTTGATTTTGAATGCGTTCACTCCTGCAAACCATGTTTGATTGGGATTGTTGTTCCTGCACCTCTCCAACCAAATCAATGGTCACAGCTCCATTATTAGTCACCAACAGGGGCTCCTGTCCCAAATTGTTATTTTGATTTTGAACGAAAGGTGGTTGGGGGTATGCAATACCCCTATTATAAGCATTACAGTCTCTATTGATCTTTTTCTTTTTTAGTTCAACAATTTTATTAATACTAGTGTCAATACTAGAAAAAATTCTAGAATAATCAAACTTGTACCGCTCAAAATCAGGGGCATTCAGGATGGACTGCTCTAAAGTCTCAAGCTCTGTTTTTAAATTAAGAATGTTTACTTGATAATTCTTGACAAGTGTCTCCAAAAATTCAATACCTTGGCGATTAAAGAGAGCAATTAGTTCATTGTGGATCACTGATTTGTTAATTAGTCCACTTGGATATTGCCATTGGCGTAGCCCCTTAGGAACTATGCCTTTATTAATGCACTCTTGTAAGTAGGAAACTTCAAGTTGAAGCTTCCTACATTGAAACAATTTAACGTCGAAATTGTTGAGGAGATTAACAATTCCAGACCCATTAGCAGCCAACAAGTCACCGTTATTATTCATAACCAAATTAGCGTTGAAAAAGTTATTATTATCCAAAAAAACTGCCCATTGAAGGAAGGGCACTAGATCCAGCATCTGACCTAGGTTGTGCACTTGAAGGCTGGACATTAAATGATAAACTGTTGCTATTAGGCATATTGACAGTTTGAGGTAGTAAATTATCAGTACTTACAGCAGCGTTGCTAACAGTCCGGTTGCTGCTGTTACTCACAGCCTTCGCTCCGTTCGCTACTTGCGAAAATGATGGTTGTCCTGCTGGAATCATCGAATTAGTGTTTGTTTGTTCACCAAGCCTTCTGTTGCTTCTGAAATTGGTAGCATCGATCCATTGGGACAAACTTTCCACTCGACCAAGAAGTTGGTTAACCAAAACGGTTAACTCACCTAATGAGTTCACTTCCGGTGGTTCTCCCGAGGGTCTTCTTGTTGTTGCAGGAACTTCATCCTCCTGGGAAAACAAGGATTGGGACTGAGGTTCCATTGCAGAGCCACTTGCCATAAAAAACTGCACTTACTAGCCCAAAAAGACAAAGACGAAAAACTGTTAAATCCACGAAAAAGGCACTGCAGTTCTTAAACGAAACTCTTTATTTACAGATGAATGGTAAGCGCTTTCACCGGCACCAATACGCCAGCTTCTTCAGACCAAATTCAGACAAGTCAAACACAGTCCCCACTCATTTTATATATTTACAGAAACATCCAAGTAGTGAATAATTGATTAATGACCATGCAAATTAATGAAACAAGATTTTTCTTAAAAAACCCTTTGACACTTAAAAAGGTCATTATTTAAAAGGCAACCAACTTCCTTAAATTAATTGTGCATATAAAATAAGTAAAATACAAAATAAATTCAGCATGTACTGAATATATTTTAGTTAGGAACAAATTATTTTTAAGTACATCTCAACATTACATGTATGGTATTGAGATATTATTCATTCATTCATTCATCTGGTCGTTTTAATAGGTGTTGGTTAGTAAGATATATAGAAATATAAAAATGTCTTGTGGATATAAATAACTAAGGGTAATATTTGTTTATATTTATTTTTAAATAATATTCAGCATTCTATAAAATGATTATTAAGGTACATGCTGAATTTATTTTGTATTTTACTTATTTTATATGCACAATTAATTTAAGGAAGTTGGTTGCCTTTTAAATAATGACCTTTTTAAGTGTCAAAGGGTTTTTTAAGAAAAATCTTGTTTCATTAATTTGCATGGTCATTAATCAATTATTCACTAATTGGATGTTTCTGTAAATATATAAAATGAGTGGGGACTGTGTTTGACTTGTTTGAATTTGGTCTGAAGAAGCTGGCGTATTGGTGCCGGTGAAAGCGGTTACCATTCATCTGTAAATAAAGAGTTTCGTTTAAGAGCTGCAGTGCCTTTTTTGTGGATATATATATATATATATATATATATATATATATATATATATTAATGTGTGGCTCACAAATAATCATATAACAGCAATTGTATACAGATGCATACCTATGTTCAGGTGTATGTATGTACATGTATATATCTATAGATACATTATATATATATATATATATATATATATATATATATATATATATATATATATATATATATATATATATATATATATATATATATATATATATATATATATATACATATACACACACAAAAGGTAGCAGTAGCCTTACATATGTAGAAGTAGTGCGGAAGTACTGAGTGATAAGTATATCCCTCAGCCACAAGTCCTTCAACTGGCAACTGTGAAATGTGTAGTGTGGCAACCATTCCCACAAATGAGAATACCGACATTAAACATATACCCACCCACAATTCAAAGCACATGACACGACACACAGGTATGCATACATAGATAACCTTTATTCCTGTACTATACAATAATGTATGCCAGTACTGACACCACATAAGGTTTGAAATATGTAATCAGTCATGAATGCAAGGCCCACACAAAACAGTAGATGCAAGCAATGTGTATATATACCATACTATGCTGTCCAGGCCAATGCCTTCAGTTAGTACAACAGCGGGAACAGGATTTGCCTTCAGGATACTTAACAATCAACAATTACAGATGTAGTTCAGCAGCCTCCAATTACACCCTGTAGTCAAGCCCTAGGGGGAAAGTAGCACTTGTGCTAATGTTACAGTATCTTGTACATAACATCGCTTAACCTAACATCTCACTATCACACTGAATGACCCTCTTATTAACAGTTATATCACTGAAAAGGTGCCATAGCCTAGGTTAATGGCATAGAACCCCCTCCCATAGAAGGCTGTACAAGGGCAAGGAACACTGTGTACCACACACTTAGCTCAGGAATGTACAAGGGCACATATGTGTTCTCCAGCTGTTGCCCCCATATATATGGACATGGCCCAACAGTTGGTGTGGGAGTCCATGACATGACTGGGATGATAGCAGTAATGCTAGCAGTAAATAATGATAGGCCATTACCTAACAACCCTGCCTGTATCACAGCAGGACAAAGACTGGCATATATGTGGAGGACAGAGGCAGGAACATAGGGACATATTTGCATTATTGCTGTTACACACCCTGGAAATTGCTGATGTTACAGGATTCGCCGCAGCATACCCTTATGCAGGGATACAACACTGAAATACAAATGGATGTAGCCATGTACTGATAGCACTCAACAGACAGAATGCCACAGATATATTTGAGACAATAACTGTGTGGTGCACAGACAAAACCTAATAGACGATCCCCCTGGTATCATATGGATAGGCCCACAGTTGAGAGCTATGCAGACAGACAACATTCCATGAAAAAGTACCATGTATACAGAAACCCTGTAAGAACAGCAAGATACATTGCACACAACAACACTACTCACATTGTCTGTAGGTTTGGAACCTTACCCAAATGTGAATTTAGCCTGTGTCTGCAGGTTCTGCTGTAAGAGGTATTGCTACCTGCTGTCTGTAACACTGATGTCCACGCACAGGAAGGATGTCATCCATATTGTAAAGGTGAAGGAACAACGCCCACAGAAGGCAGCAATCTATAGTACAGGGTTACCATGACAGTGGTTATCCGAAGTACTACACAGCAGGCTGCATGCAATTAGCAACTGGTGGACACTGACTGGTGCAGAGGCCACCACATGATCATGTGCAATACCAACAAAAGCATGTTACAATCTTTTCAAAACAGCTCAATCACTCTACTGGAGAGACTCAGAGAGAGAGAAAAAAATTTCAAGAAAGTTCACAAAGCTCAGGGTTGTGTTACAGCGGAAACAACATAACAGGTATGTGAAACAGATATGCATTTATTGGCATGTAGATAATGGCATAAAATAATAGGATGTATACTTTGAAAGGATGTGTATGTGCCATCGGTACTTGTTCCTGTAATGATGTTGTGCTCAACAACTGCACTGGACAGTAGTATCAGTCCCTGTGGGCAGTGGGACATACCTGTCAAATGTGCAGACCAGCAGTGAATGGCAAAGATGTGACCCATGATATCTGTGTTCTGTACATTACTGTGGCCAATGGCTGGTGGGGGTATTAATACCGCCATGATAGACACATGGGTGAGAGACCACACCACCTGCAGGACAGTCATGTTAAAGTGTAGCATAGCATGCATAACTACCATAGCAGTATAATATGCTTATCTAAAGTTTGTCACCATATATACCCCCCTAATGTTAGTCTGTGTTCACATGTGACACCTGTCTGTGTTGCAGCAAGGCAGAACAGTTCAGCTGTGAAGTAAAGAGGGTACATGAGTGTGGTCAAGATGTGTGTATGTACCCCACATACACATACATATATGTGTGATACATATTCACAGCTGTGTATGTGTACAGAACCTCGGACAATTATACTTTTATATATGTATATAAACAACACAAAATGATATCTACAAATATATGTACATATGTAAATATACATATATATATATATATATACATAAATATATATATATATATATATATGTATACAGACAGATATATGTGTGTGTGTATGTCGACATATATATATATATATATATATATATATATATATATATATATAGATATATAGAGAGATATATATAGATATAAAATATATAGATATAATATATATATATATATATATATAGATATATATATATATATATATATATACACATCAATACATTTTCCCTGCCATGACATGTGTGAGAAAACATCACACATCAATACATAAGATACCTACACACCAGTACATGGCTGCATGGCTTGGGAACACATTGCAATTATATGGGATGGTGGGATATATATGTTGGTGAAGGGTATTAGGCACATATTGGTATGTAGGTCTGGTTGGGTTACAAACAAGACAGCATACAGGGCTGGTATATGACACATGTGGTGGTTAAATACTGTGAACGCATAGTTACATTTGGAATGTGGAGGCCATTGAGCCCCCACATGGGAGCAAAGAGAACATGGTGTCCACCCATGGACAGTCACGACAGCATCTACATGGACATAAAGGTGCCTGGGCTGTGTGCTGGGCTGGAGAGACATGCATGTCGAACCTTGTGTATATGTACTGCATGCCTCCAGGTAATTTAGCACTACTGAAGAAAGCTATATGCTGAAACCGGTCTAGTTCACGTGTTTCAACAATAAACTCATTTCAGCTCATCTTTGGTGCTGGCGCTTTATTTTGATGCATACTAGTTTGGTTGCCTTGCATCAGCCGTACTTGCTAGCTTTTCATTGTTGCAATTTAGCACATACCCCATGTCACTGTGGACCTCCCTATGCACAATACCCACGACCTACCTGGGTGACAGACACATGTCTGTGTGTGCTCCATGGGGGGGGCACCATTCCCTGAGGTGGTTCCACATGAAGGTAGTGATGGAACAGTAGATAATGAGGTTCCATGGTGCGACACAGATGTAATGTGGACTGGTAACATGTGCACATTCGGTTGGAGTGGTGTTCCTGCTGGCAAATAACCCCTACACATACTGGTGTGTAACTGTTATGCAACATATGTGGGCTGTAATAGTCCATGCAATCCCAGAACATGCCCAACAGCATGCATAGATATCTCCAATTCTACAGAATGGCAGATGTGTAGCAATCACATAGCAGGCCTACCACATGCATATGTGGAAACATAGTGGCAGTGACAATGGCATGCAGGTGAAATACCCTGTAACAGCTCTACAACTCTAGTGTCTCCACAGGGAGCATGTCTATAACCACATAGCAGAAACTGTTGTACAATGCAATATATGGCCGAATGGTACACATACTGGACACATACCACTAGCGTAGTGTGAACATTATGTTGGAGCTGATATGGTGGCGGGAGACTCATATGTGCATTGTATTATGGTAAACTTGACAGATGAGTTGCTCAGACATATTTCCATCATTATGTCTTTCAGGGAGTATGGCACACCCGACAAACCCCGCATACAGTGCCGCTGAGGAGGAGATCATCATCACCAGAATCATCCACAACTATCAGCTGCTCTTCTCACAGACAAGCATGGACCAGTAGGAGAGACCAGCCACGTGGACTGATGTGGTCCACAGGGTGAATGAGGTGGGGTTGCACAGCCGAATTTATGAGCAGGTCTGCCACCATTGTAGTGACTTGCTCCAGCAAGTAGGACGTTGTGCTGCTGCTGTGCAGGGTGACCACCTTGCAACGGGGGGTGCCATAACATCCATCCCCCCTCACCAGAGTGGAGGAGCTGCTCATCAGCCTGGTAGCACCTGCCCACCCGCAAGAGCTCCAGACCTATACGGTCATGGAGGTGGATGCTACTCACACACCACGCATTGAGCATGCAGGTAAGGTTCCAGGGCATATCAGTAGACTACTATAGTGTATGTATCTGTACAGGTAGACCATGCATGTGTGAGATGTGGGGTATGTTGCTGTGTAGTTCCGATAAGCAGTAATGCATAAACTGTAGTACTGTGGGCTTCAGCTGTTGTTGTACTGTAATACTGCAGCCATCTTGTAGCAATGCCACAGCTGTGGCCACTGACATCAACTCTATACCATGTCAATGTAGGTACCTCTGGGATACCAGCAGGGCAGCGGCCAGATGCTGGTGAGGATGGTTTAAGGTTATGCTTGGCAATTCACTGTGCATGTCATAGCTAAGGTGTAGGCCATGTACACATCTATCACACCTACCCATAATGCACGTTGTACATGTGCATTGACACAGCACACACCTCACTAATGGGATTACCAGCCTCAAACACATGCAATATACAGTCCATCTCAGACAACTGTGGCTACACTCCAGTGCACATTGCCCAGGCACAGCTGACATCTGCCCAAGATACACAGCTATGTCATACACAGAGCAGTTGAACATGCTACATTTAACGACATCCCACTCCCTCTACTAACACATGCTCCAGGGTACTAAACCTAATCAACACATTACACAGAACATACTGGAGGGATAGGGCCCTGTCCTGGGGAATCACCACATTCTGGAACGGACTACCCATACATGTCAGGTAATGCTACTCATTGGCCCTCTTAACAGAAACACTTGGCAATTGGATGGGGAATGGGGACTACACACTGGGTAGCATGTGTGTGCCACAGCCTGACAGGGGAATAACATCAGTGGGTGCTGCATGGCAGGGAACCCCTGTGGCTAGGCTTATGTAGGCCCCAGGATCAATAGACTAGTACTCACCTATGAACCTATGTGTACCACAGGCAACATCAGCCAGGGCCCAATCATGGTCAATAATGGTCTCTACACTCACCATAGGTACAGTACAATGTCTCTGTGGTTGGTTTAATGGTAATCTACCATTCATACATGCACCACTGATGATGACATGTGTGAATACACATCAAGCAGTCACTAAACACGTGTCCACATGTGATCCAGGAATACACAGAGGCTGTGAGCAGCAGCAGAAACACACCTGACACACAGAGACACATCCTACAATGGTGTGTACACCTGTGAGGTATGGTGCACAGTACATGCCAGGGTGCTGAACAGATGCACAGCAATGCTGTGGACATGGGTGCAGTGGGTTCCAGGGGGAGGGCCATCACCTACAAACAGAAGCCATGCATCACAGCCATGTATAATGTTGGTAACGGGGATTGACTACAGTTGCACTGCATGCTATTCAGCCCCACATGTCCTGCATACTGACATGTGTGTAATTACAGGTATGTGTGTGATACTGTACTGTACCATTGCCTGCTATTGTGTGTGTTATGGGGTTGTGGGAGCTGTCTATAGGTGCTGTCTGGTGTGGTGTATGGGTTGCCATGTATGTCGACTGCATGTGTGTATATATGTGTGTGTATGTGTGTGTGTGTGTGTGTGTGTGTGTGTGTGTGTGTGTGTGTGTGTGTGTGTGTGTGTGTGTGTTTACTGTTTAGCAGTGTTGTACAGGTCTTACAGTCTGTTACCTGTTTTCCCCTCACAGGTGGCGAGGTGGGGTTGTGCCCCCCCCATAGGGAATCTGATGTCACTAATACAGACAGTGACCATGAAGATAGGTGTGTTGAGGCACAGGAAGGGTCATCAGGGGCTGCAGCTGGGCCACCAGTTGACAACCCAGACGTATCCACACCATCCACACACACAGCCACACTGCCTCTACACACCTCATCACCATTGGCCCTAGCTGAGGGACAGCCTATGGTTGGCAAGGGCCAAGACAGTGTGGTATCTATGACACATGTGTCAAGACTCAGCAGCCATAGCCAGATGTCTGGCAGGGTATCACATAGGCAGATGTGCAGGGGTGCTCATAGCAGCACTGCTGGTCATCATGCCCCTGGCAGACGTGCAACATCTATTTCAACCACACACATGTTCCAGACTGTCATGGAGGCACAGACATGAATGGAACAGTACACTAGGCAGGGTATAAGGGCACAGAGGGCTCATCACACCTCTGTAACTGACAGCATCCATGACCTAGCAGGTGTCATCCATAATTACACTGAGGTTATGGATAGACGGTGGGTTGAGACATTGGAACTTATCCAAAATGTCATGTCCATGCGTAAGGACAGGGCGGGATGATTGTGATGGTCATGTGGACATATGCCAGCAACACCAGCAGCTGGATGTCACCATGGACATCCAAACCACAACCACTCCCGTAGTGGCAGTACCAGCCCCAGCACTGTGTGGGGGCTGTCCACAACCCATCACAGCAGACCACTTGCATGTGGCCCTGGCCAGTCCCAGGAGGGACCTGGATTCAGTGGATGTCTGTCAAACTCAGGGGACAGTACTCGGTCTGGCTCTGTACCTGATACTGCCTATTGCACCCCTGCCAGGCACAGGTCCCATGTCTGTGGCCAGAGACGGTGAACTGCAAACT
Source organism: Protopterus annectens (assembly GCF_019279795.1). Classification (NCBI taxonomy): domain Eukaryota; kingdom Metazoa; phylum Chordata; order Ceratodontiformes; family Protopteridae; genus Protopterus; species Protopterus annectens. The sequence goes on along the minus strand of NC_056740.1, from coordinate 234,964,047 downwards.
TGTCTGCAGCTGTCTCACAATTCCCTGTATAGGGCAGCCACATGGAGGAACTGTGTGCATGCAGACACACACATAAACAGTGAACCTAGGGCAACCACATACCTGCACACATGACATCACCAGTGGCCCATAACAATACTCAGCCCCTTCACACACACACACACATGTTGCCAATTGTATGGCTCAGCCTAGGCCTCTGGCAAACCAACAACACACCCTGTGCATATGATGATACCTGTGCCACTGCCTGACATCCCTAACATCAATGCAGGGACAGGCTAACATGGTTCTGATGCACAGGGTGACTGTACAACAGTGTAGCAATGGAATGATGTGTAGCATGTTGTCAGCAGTAAAGTGAAATGCTAATATCATGGAACGTGTAGCTGTGCAGCCATGGTGCATCATAGCTTTAATTAACAATGTTGTATTGTTGTCACCAATATCTGTTCAGATTGTGTTGTGTTTGTCCATGTGCCACATGGCTGATGGGTGTAGTGGTGTCAGCAGGCCTTCTACAGTGGTCACCAGTAAGTGTAGTGTGTGGTACACATGCCATAGCTGGGTACAACACACAGTGCCTTTGGTTAAGATGCAGTACAGGTACAGGACTGTATACACATGGAGGCATGTCCCCATGCAGGTAACACATCTGTTACACATGTAATCCCACCAAGACAGGATAGGCACAACTACACAGTGCTATATATGCAGTCTGCAATGTGGATGACATTTAACATGCTAAAAGCAGGGTGTATGTCCCTCTCCCCACTCTACTGCAATCTTCACCTAAGTAAAATGTGTGTGCCAATGCCAGTGGCATAGCCCTACCCTTAGGAGGGTTTGAGGTGCTCAACTACTGTGAATGGTGTAGACAACAACTAACAACCTGATTACATACACTATACAGTATTACAGACAGCTATGTGGGGGGATAGATGCAACAGTAACTGCAATTATGGCAGTCGTGTCAATAACAGCCACACCCAGTGAGTTGTAGCAACCCCAGTAGTGCTGCACACCTCAACAGTGTGGAGGAGGGCATTGACACATCTATGACCTGTGAAGGACTGTATGCCCATGGGATGGCACCTGTGGTATGTTGGCATATGCCAAGCAGTCCTGGTGGAAACATATCCTGTGAACGGAGGTAGATCCCATAACAACTACACACATTCCTACAAGTGGGATGGTGTACAAAAGCCTGCTGTGATCTATATAGGCATTGTGGACCTCCTAACCCTCATCTACACCTGTCATGATTGGGTTAAGGAAGTATACCAGGTTCAGGTTGTATTCTCTGCCTTTGACAAGTCCAACATTGGCAGGGTCCCATGTGTTGAGATAACCAGTGACACTGGCCATGGGTTCATTGTTGGTATGTTCCATGTCGCTGCAGACCATGGTCATCAGGCTACTGGGTGGTAGTTCCCAGCTGACATGGTGGGTTTGTGGATGTCCTTGCCATCATTGGTGAAACCATTGTCAGGTGTAGGGCTATTGGATTGTATGAGGGATCCCAGCTATTTACTGCACCTGCCCAGAGGGTTCCCCCAAGCATGACATGTCAGTTGACTGTACTGCATGATATGTTAGTAATGCCAGCCTTACATCCTACAGGTGGGATGGAGTACTGTTAACATGTATTGCCCTTGTCGTGTAGGGTCCTGCTTATGGGATCTGCTAAGGGTGGTATTGTATTGCAGGCCAGACGTATTTGGCTGGGGGGGTGGGGAATACCTATCCATGCCAGATGCATGTTGTTTGGGTCTCTCAATGCTGCATGTGGACATATATGTTGTGGTTACATTCCCAGTTCCAGCTACAGATGTATGCCCATATATGCCTGTATTGATATATATGTGTTCACCTTTGACAGGGGGACAACCATTCCTTTGAACGGCCCTTTCTGCAAACCGAAAGGACTAACCTGTCATTTCTTACTGCACCACAGTTAAGAGAACTGCAGTTCTAAAGGCACCTTCACTGACACTCGAACTGCAAGTTGGAATACATATTGTAATGGCGGTGGGCATGACTCCCTGCACCCCCCCCCCGCTGGGGGGCTGGGACCCCCTTAACCCCCCTACTGTGATATACAAACTCGTAGTGTGCACTACAGTGGGGATAGGCAATTATTCCCCATCCCCACTATAGTGTCATCTGCAACCAAATTGCCTAATCTGCAATGAGCGAATGCATACTGACATTCGAACACTGCACATTCTATGCATGTATTGCAGGATGGTGCAATGTTGAGAACATACTTTAGGCCTACCAGCTTCCAGACACATGGATTTCTCCCTTTGAAAGTTGAGCCATATATATGCTGACATATATGCATTCCTAGTGCTGTCTATATGTGGACATGTGGATATATACATATATATCGATGGCTGTATGCGTATCTATGTATATATGTATGTACTGGCTTATACACACACACACACACACACACACACACACACACACACACACATATATATATATATATATATATAGATAGATATGTTATATCCATTCAATGATGAATATATATACACACACAAATACATATACATGGTGGAATACATTCCCTGTAGTGTTGCATACCTGGGCTGGATGATATGTATGTGGAAACATCATGATTATGCATATCTGCCATGGCTTAGTGGTAAATCACTTTGTGTATGATGTGCAGGGTCTTGGTTATGAGCCTTGCAGGACCTGTTTATTTGGTTGCTGGGCAGAACACACAAACCTGCTTACAACTGCTTTACTGTGCCTTAATCACTCTCTATCCAACAGGCCGTGTTCTGGCCAGCAACAAATTAAACAACTCTGGCAAGGCTCAAACCAAGGACCCTGCACAAACAGATGTACCACTAAGCTATGACAGGTACACAGATATTCAATGTTTCAGAAACATATCAGCCAGTCCTGTCATGCAACAATGCAGAGAATGTATACCAACATCTAGATGTCTGTGTTTGTAACTATAGTGCAACCTTAACAAATACAACATACCCATATATGTATAAATAGACATGTATTCAAATATATATGTTGTTTTACTAACTTTATATACATATATATCACTATCTATTCACATATACCTATATATCTGATAGCAGATAAATATATCTATATAGATATAAATGGCCATAAATCTGTAGATAGCAACTGCAGATTAACAAATACACTTATGTCCACATGCACCATTAATGGAGTTGAGAGCCCCCACACACTATATGTCTTGTACGAATAGGCATACCCCCACAGTCAAACACCTGCGCCCTGCAATACACTACCAAGTACAGTCTGCCTCCCACAGGACATGTAATATGTGGAAGCCGTCAACGTCCCCAGGATACAAATTTACATACACATATATGCTGATACAGATATACATATAAATATATATATATATATATATATATATATATATATATATATATGTGTGTGTGTGTGTGTGTGTGTGTGTGTGTATATGTGTATATGTATGTATATATATATATATATATATATATATATATATACACATGTGACTACACATGCACACGCAGATATATGTACAGTAAGATACATATGTAGGAGGTGCACACAATATGGAATAGCCAGTATGCCTATAGTTAACACCTGAACAACTGGACACTGTATGGGCTAAACATACTAATGTCAATCATTGCCTGCAACATATACCCATAGAAAGGTCATAGGAAAGACACCACACACAGGTTTGCAGAAATGGGACTCCTTTAATTGTGTACCATAATGGTCCTATATGCCATATCATATAGCTGTTCAAATACTGACAACCATATAAATGGAGTACTGCAACTGTGAAACAGTTACACTTATACAGTAGTCTGGAAAGGTTCACAACTGTTGCAGTCCAAGCCAGAATGTACAATAGTGCTGACAGACTGGACCACAGGGTACCACACAATCAACAGTATGTACTGCAGGTGTGTAATTCAGCAGACTCTATCTACACTCTGTACAAACTCCATAGGAGGTAAAGACGTTTTGTGATCATATGGGTTGTACTCGGAACATAACAAGGCATAACGCACAGTACAGTCTGTATTGCAGGAGGCAATAAGCTTGCAGTACCCCAAGTCATGTAAGTAATTGCAATATAGGTGGAGTATACGGTACTGTACATCCACATACCTGTGGCAGCTCACCCCTGATACCCCCACATTTGTAACAGCCTAGGTCATTTATGGTGCTCCCCACCTGGACTCTATAATGCAAGACCATATACCACTGTTACATACACTGGCCTCTGCAGTGCATAAGGGTGCACATGTGTTGTGTAGGTGATGCCCACACATATATGGCCCCAGTCCCAGTGTATGTGCGGGGGATACAACAGCAGTGTACTAATGGCAGCAATGACAGTGTGATATACTCACAGCCCACTACAGGACAACTCCCAACAGCATGACAAATGTGCACAGCTTGGTATGTAGATGAGGAACAGAGGCTGGAACACAGGCATATATGTAGAACACTGTTGCCATACACTAAGCAAGGTGCTGGTGTTACAGGATAGTCTGCAACATACCCTTAGTCAGGGAATTGAGGTTAGATATAGACATGGATACAGCCATGTACTGGTAGCAAGCAACACACACACTGCCAGTGTCATACCTGACACAGGCCTTGTGTGGTGGACGGACAACACATGGTAGGCATACCTCTGCCCAGCAAGAGGTTAGGCCCACAGTAGTGAGCTATGCAGACAGACTGCATTCCAAGGTACACTGGTATGTACACACACACAACCTGTAACACCAGTACTATGCAAAGCATTACACACCTCTATTCACAGTCTGTCTGTAGTTCCTGAACCTCCTACAAATATGTGTCCGCTCTGAGTGTGCAAGTTCTCCTGTAAGAGGTATTGCTACCTGCTGCCTGTATCACTGATGCCCACACACAGGACGGATGTCCATCACACAGGAAATGTAAAGGGACCACGGCCACACGCTGTAGGGATTTATAGTGGGTGGTTGCCATGACAGTGGTAATTCAATGTAGTACACATGTCATTATATATATATATATATATATATATATATGTATATGGCTATTTGGATATGTATATGTACATATATTTCCACCATATGTCCTGGACATGGAGTGTAGCCATACCCCAGCCCCTACAGTCCCAATGTCATAGTGCAAGGGGATGTCAGGTATGTATAGCAGGTATATTACTAGACTATTGCTACTGTCATTGGAATTATCTTCACAGACATGGTGTGTGTGGATGCTGAAATTCACTTATAACATGTGTGCCATTGGCTACTGACAGACATCCTAAAGAAATCATTGTAAAGTACCACTGCTAGCATGTAATGCCCCTGTGGAATGCAGCAGAGATATTGGGCACTATATATGGAACTTTGGACACATCTTGTACAGTCCAGAGGTATACACATATTCCCTTAGTCCACCATATATGTACCAGGCCTGACAATATGGATGTAGACAGCCATGTAGATGGGTATAACACATAACGACTGATATACATTTGGCACCATAGGTGTTGGATTCACACCCTCCTGTCTGGGCTGACACATAATGACTGCTGGTACAGGGGTGTCATGGACACAGACTACCCACTAAATATTGACATACATCTGTACAGCATCCCACCGCTCTGTCTGACATACATGACATTTAAGGGAGGCCCGGCAGCAGTATATCTGACAAGTATCTGCACATGACATCCCACTGGTTAAGTACATTAACCTGCTAGGCATGTAACAATGCACTGTGCAGGCTACAGGCAGACTGGCTCAACACTGGCCTACATCTCATATGGGGGAATGCACATGTACCTGCACATATAACAGGCTCAACAGCCATGTCGCAGCACAGGGTAAGATACACCTGTGTAACAGTGCATAACCACAACCAATGTGAACACAGCCACAGCCACATATGGTAAGCTAGCATAATATTACAGTATATGAACTACCTGTTCTACACCATCCCCATATGTGCCACTCACAGAATGTTCCTACATATACTGGGCTGCTACACAGTTTGGTCTGATGGCTGTCTGTGGTATGGGACATGTGTGTGTGTGCATGGCCCTACAAACATGTACGGCAAAATGGTACCATACAGTGGGGCAGCATGTAACATCTGATAGAAGGGGAACTATGACATCTACCACAGTCTGTACACAGGCTAAAGTACATATTAACAATACATACACTGCCAACATTCACCATCACTACACATACCTCAGTACTGTACAAACATCCACAGAATCTCCAACTTATGTCACGAAATATAACCCCTACTGTACATAACATGTGTAGCAATCTGATATATCACTGGCTTGTTATCAGATATGGTGACACTATTTATGGCATACAGCACATATGCACCACTTCATGCACGCCATATGTACAAATGTTGACAGTGGTGTGGCTAACAGCACATACACAGGGCCAGTATAGACGTTGCTGTGATAACCATGTATATTTTCCACTGTAACGGTGTTTGTTGCAACATATGTCCTATGAGGGAATGAAGTCAGTAACTGTCACAGCCTTCAACATCTACAGACTGCAATCCTCACACTACCATCTGCATTCCACAGAGAGATGCACTGTGGCTAACACATGAAACCATAGGCACAACACTGCCCAGTCTGCAGATGACCCTGCAGATGGGGATTCCTCATACACATGGAACTGACATGGCAGGTATTACTACATGTATAAAATAAAACAAGTACCAGATCCAGACAAACACTGTTAAACCAACATTACTCCAAATGCAGTATAGCAGCACTTACAGTCTGTAGTCAGGTAAGGCACATCCCCCTCCTGTTTGCTGCCCTCTTTCCACAGTGTATGTTGTTAGAGGTAAACCCCAATCCATCTGAGATGCTGTTTGCCAAATAACAGATCTAGTTCCTGCTCACAGTGAATGAAAAGGCCCGACACCACCATGATGTTCCTAGGTATTGCAGTGTGTTTCCATGCAATTGGCTATGGGATTGTTACCACAGCTGTTCCACATGCAATCAGCTAGGGGAGGGCTGCAATTCATGCAGAGCCCATCAGCTGATCATGAGCATCACATAAAATACACATGCTGCTGCCTAAGCAAGGCAAGTGTGGGTCTCCACATCCACCAGAGAGGGAGTGGGGGAGGCAGACAGAGGCAAATACATGTCAAGGAGGGGTGGGAGTGTAAAATTGAAGCATGTTTGTGTAACACACCTACCAGCACAGCGTATCAAACCCCCGACAACTATGTAGTACTATCACAGTTTGATGCAGTTATTGGATGCACCACATGAGTTACTTGAGGTGGAGCACTCAGAACATATATGTGAGGGTGAGTGACATCTGCAACAGGGATACAGTAGATATACAGTAGGTGTCGTACATGTGCCTGTCTGCATGAACAGGTGCCAGCGTCAACACAGGCACACTCACACAGGGACGCATATACATTGACACACTTGGCAGGGCCAGGAGTGCAACTCATCACTAGTGGGATTGCCACAACACATCAATGTGCAGGTATCACATGCACCACACGGGTCATACGAAGGCCATATGGGCAAAGAGTATGAGGAGATGTCAGACATCAGACAGCATGCTTCAGCATGCCCTGGGTGGTTGTAGTGAGTGTGTATGTGAACATACTCCACATACAACACACACACATGAACACACAGGGTGCCAGTTCTGACATGTATGGGTGCATGTCTACACAGGTGTGTGGTGGTCAATTGTGCCAGCAGGCTGTACAAGGGTAGGCAACGGGTATACCTTGGCATCAGGCCACATGACAATAGTCTGCATTGTGGCTCAGGCATGTAGTTACTGCATTTGCCCAAACAGGTGTGTATTGCATCCCCCATCCAGTCACCTGGGTGACTATTGTGTGTGGCCAATGCTGTACACCACATGCCATGTATGTGCTCCTTAGTCCATGACATGGATGGTGTCTGGGATGTGCACACCTCCCACATGCATGTACAGTGACATGTGAAACTGTACCTAGGGGTGCCTGGCCCATGTTGTGAACACAGATTATCATCCGATGTGCCAGTCTTGCCCACCTGTGGCAGGAACTGGTAATGGGCAGCAGGTTTACCCTTCACCTACATTGATGTCATGCCAACAGCATTCCCTGATGTCAGTGTCATCTGTCCATACAGGACATGTTGTCAGGCAGGGTATGTCCATTGTGAGTCACATGTGAAGCCACCACAGGTGGTGCAGGTGTCCATTGGGAACATGGTAGAGGTGCATGTACGTGCATTTTGGACAAATGGGCAGGGTGACATGCCCTCTGTAGCCCACTGCTATCACTGCATAGCTACTATCAGTGGTCAATATGCAGTGTACTACCCACATATTGGCTGCTGCCTAGGCATGTGTGTTCATATGACACATAGGTTGAGTGTATGCTCTGGTTAATAGTGGGGTTGCTAACCTGGATTGGCTGGCCTTGATGTCACATGTATGTGTATCACCTTGCACCCCAGCCTCCCAACTAATTTACATCTGTTATCCCTGTATGGTTGGCATTGTGATATATAGTAGGGTCACCATAAAAGAAATTAGCAAAACTCCCTCTACATTGCCCACAGTTGTCACATACTCACTTCTACACAGGATAAGAGTTACAAACACACACACATCATGTCTGGGAGTAGAACCCCTACCTAACTGCTTTATTACACTGCTGCACTACACAGTTATAGTATGCACCATGGAAATTACTGGAGTACTATTTCCCCAACGGTGTTTTTCACAGTGAATGATATCAGCAGGATTACCAAAGTAGGGCATTTCAACTGTACTGCAAGTGACTAGCCTAAAATGCATTGCTCCCTACACAGACAGTGAGACACACACAAAACATCCCCAATTGACATGTGCGGGTATAGAGCCCCTGACCGAGGTCTATATCATACTACAGCATGGAGCTGTTATAGGTCGCACCACAGGGATTACTAAAGAATTTTATCCCCAAAGTTGTGCTTTACAATTAATGACGTCAGCAGGATTGGCAATGTAGGGCATTTGAAATGTACTGCGAGTGAGTAGCCTATGATGCATTGCTCCATACACAGACATTGCAACACACACAAAACACCCAGAACTGCCATGGGTGGCGATGGAACCCTACCACAGTTCTAAATCACACTACAGCAGTATGCAGTTACAGGATGCCCTACAGAGATTACTGGGCTGTGATTTTCCCACAGGTGTATTTCTAGGTGAGTGACATCAGCAGCCTTGCTAAAGTTGAGTATATGAATTCTACGGAGTGTGAGTAACCTAAAAGGCATTCCCCGGGATTCATGAAGCTTGCGCCAGGCGCATGCATAGCGTAGGCGTTATAATGCCAAATATGGCCGTCGAGCGATTCAGGTACGATCCAATTCCACGTGCACTACCGGCGTACACCAGATCTGCGCAGCCCCCGGTGTAGGTATGCTAATCACCCCATGTGTAGTGTCGCACCATGCAAATGAAGGCATATAGCAATTCATGAAGTGGTGCAGGCATAGCGTAAGCCCACGGAAATGTAAACCAAAAAACACGGTTTACATTTTCCCAAACAGAACATCGGAGCTATGGAAGAGGTCCAGACCCAGGTATCACAATGTTAACATATGCCAATGGCGAAATACACAGCCAATGGCATAAGAAAAGATGCACAACACGTAAATAACAACATTTAATGTCATGTCCACAGTAACGCACAGCACAACCGCAGGGCATGTGTGCGGAAGCTGTAACATAAAGAAATAATATAAAAATGTCATAAAATCGCAACGTAATAGAAATCAGGTTTACAGCATAATACACAATGGTAGGCATGGAACAGCACAACCAAGGTGCAAGGGTTGCTAAGGGCTTGCGATAGTGTTCGGCGCGGTAACTATGAATTAGTAGTTAATGCCATGCACATGAGGCAGATAATACGGAATCGCAAATGTCCCGCCGGATGAAGGTTGTACCATACGGCACAGTGGTATAACACCGAGGAGTGGCTCAGAGAAGATACATGACATCAGCAGAGGGGTGTGCCACCATAGCAGTAAGCACATTGGAGCATTGCAAATCTGGCCTGTCCGTTGCTAAGCAAAGCTGCAGGACAGGGTTGAGGAGGAATTGTTTAGCTGAGAGCACACATGGTGCCCAAAAGTGCATGTGTATGAGGATGAAAACGTGCCCGAAACCCAGTAATCAGACGCACGCGCCGCAAACAATAGCTGAAACAGGAAGGTCAGGGGAAGAAAAGAAGGAAATGCGGAAGTAGGGTAATTGGAGTACTAATGAGCAATCAACACCAATCAACCCACGAAGGCCAATCAACGGCAGCTGACAAGTCTGCTTGCAGAAACCTGCAAAACAGGATAGGGGAGGCATTTGAATGCAAAGAAAGGAGGGGAGGTATTGGATTGCAAAGATAGGAGACTTGACACAGCAGAGCAAAGCAAACCGACAGCAGACCGGCAGTAGCACACATAACGCAAGATATGCCAGGTCCAGGAAAGTACAAATGAAAGTAGGTTGCAGGATGCACGCCAGAAAATGGTAGGTGCAACCTGCAGAAATGTAAAGGGAAGGTCAAGAGGTAATCCACGGCAGGCAAATGTAATTCAACACCAAAGGCACCACAATAGTAGTTCCGGCAGTAAAACACATAAGATAACCTGTAGCTACGATCGTACATACACACCCTATGACATCATCGGTGTTCAAAGCACAATAGTATAAAGTGTGAAAGCACCCAACACACACCTGTGTATTCCCAAACACCGCACCATAGGTGTAAACACACGGGAACTTTTAAAATGTACATGTTGGGAGCTGCCATAGCTGTGATTCATCAGCATGTGTTAGAGACTGACGGTGTTGTGGAGGATGATGCCAACAACCACCGCAGGCCTCGGAGGAGGAGAAGGAGAGTGTTCAGACCAAGGGTAACCTACCAGGGGCTACATGACCTGGAGATAGTAGAGCATTACAGGGTGGACAGGGACATCTTACAGCAAATAGTGGAGCTGTGCCGGCCACGCCTGAGAACCAGAAACAACAGAGGGGAACCCATCCCAGTGGACACGAAGGTATGTGTAAGCCTGCGAATACTGGCCACAGGTACCTTTCAAAGGCCAACTGGAGATATAATGGGTATCTCACAGGTATCAGCATCCAGGGTACTACACCAGTTCCTGGATGCCATGTTACCACATGCCAATGAGCAGATATACTTCCCCAGAACTCAGAAGGAGTTGGCCAGCAATATGCACCACTTCCACCGTGTGGCACAATACCCGGAGGTACTGGGTGCGATAGACTGCACGCACATACAAATCAAGTCACCACCCGGTGAGCAGGGTAGGCGCTACATAAACCGCAAGGGATTCCACTCCATCAACTGCCAGGTCATGTGCAATGCCCAGGGCATTATCATGGATGTGTGTGCTGGCAGCCCTGGAAGCTACCATGACTCCCATATCTGGCATGCCTCACAGCTGTATCAGGTATTTGTCAGGGGGGACATCTCACATGGCCATCTTGTGGGGGATGCTGGCTATGCACTGGAGCCATGGATGATGACTCCCATCAGAAATGCACACACACCCATGCAAGAACGCCATAATGAGGCACACGCACAAACCAGAATCATCATAGAGCATGTGTTCGGGATGCTGAAATCATGGTTCCGGTGCTTGGATACATCTGGTGGAGCCTTGCAGTACTCTCCAGGCACGTGCGCCCACATCGTCATAGTATGTGTCATGCTATATAATATGATCCTGCGGAAGCAGCTGCAGCAGGGACAAAATGGTGAAGGCCCTCATAGCCCACCGCAATTGCCAAGGCCATTACAGGCACAGAGGGATTCAGACCATGAACACACTGTGCCAGCCCCAGTAGGCAGATGGAGGCATGCCCAATATGCCTACACCATGGCAAAGAGGGAACGTATAGCACATACTCTGACAGTGTAGGCCCCTATGGACTGACACCTCTCCACCTGCACACACAGTAAAATGGATGGCACACAAACATGACCACCTGTAAATTGTAATGTATAGGTGGCCCAATGTGTGACTCCTACATAGGCAGCCCTCAAACATTGTAAACACAACAGCCAGTGGAACACAGAATGCCAACACCTGAACAGTACATGAGTCTTACAGCATATGGTGGTACTTTGCCTGTCACGTTCCCCGCCAGATAAATATATATATATATATATATAGATAGATATATATATATATATATATATATACATATATATATATATATATATATATATATATATATATATATATATATATATATATATATATGTGTGTGTGTGTACACATACGCATATATATAATACAGATAGAAAGGGCAATAGAGGGATATATGGTGATATAGATGGATTCAGCAATATCTGCAAATATAATAGATAGTTAAACAACATTCATAACATCTTGGAGGTACAAATAAATAGGATACCACCAACCATGGAATGTGTAACATATCGACATGCGTAACCACGAGGCTGAAAGACCGATAGAACACAGTACCGGAACAGTACGAGTAATAATATGATGATATGAAGGGACAGTTAGTCACCGCTGCCTGTAAACACCGCTTTGTGTCCCACAAGTGTCCAACAATGACCATATGAAAAGGTGGCAACCCATGGCAAACAGGCTCTTTTAACAACACAACCACAATGACTGCAAATATCTGGGACAGAAATACAAGGGATAGCTGTCACTCACACATATCCCTTGATATATCGCTGCAATTACGGAGGTATACAAGTAGCAAGCTCACCTGCAGATGATATAGAAACCAATTAACAATGGCCCAACATACAATCCCATAACATAAGTCTACTAACTGTTAGCTCTCTAATTAGGGACGGAGCCTACACACATATATGCGGATTATGTAGAAATGCAAGGCCCACAAACCTGTATATGTTACGTACAACCACCGACATCCCCCACACTAGAAACTAAAGCAATACAGACTGTAATAGCAGCACAAACATCCAGTCAGTCAATTACATCTGCAGAACCCTCAACATACCATGTGAGAGACACAATTAAAGGTGTCATGCAAAATTGCAGGCGTTGTATAATGGAACAAACAGCCATGTTACAGGTTTTGATTGCAATACTCCGTTATCAGATGTTGGGATGACAGGTACACCCACATGTTGAACCAAATACTCTACCTGTCACACACAATCCACGGGGGACATGAATCCAAACTATACTTGTCTCCATGCATAGCAGTTGCAGTTACACATAACAAAACACAATACAGACCGTCTCCCCGAAGGTAGGGCAAATAGGCAACGCCCAAGTGGAGAATCCAATTATAGCCCACTGTCGCCGCGTAATTGGCGAATGGAGTAGCTGCACAGCTGATATGCAAGTAATTAGTCACTCAGGAACACCAATTGGCGGGATGAATCCACATGTTTCAGGTATCGACGTATATAAGGATGACTTGCCAGACATTCATACCGTATGCTCATACCGAATACCAGTTGAAACACTGTGAGAGAGATAGAAACGAAATGCCGTAATGACAACAAGGTATGTAGAACGCCCGATATGTAAGGTTATGTATAACATGATCTGTATTAATTAGTTTTACTGTATGTATAGCCTGGTTTGCATTAATTAAACGTGTCCGCAATGCATAAAGTGGGGAAAGGTATTTATGTAGTGATGTCTTGCTGAGCATACTAACGCTTGTAGAAACTGTGAGTCCAGCAGTGGGACACAAGGTACACAGCACAGACACCACAAGGGATGCTACATGAGGGCGGTAAACAGAACAATGCCATACAACCCGCCGTCAGTGGTAGGGTATGTCCAACAAGGACGTGCCATAGCAGGGGATAGTATATGTTGATATACTGTCACAGCACGCATGTGTATGGGCATATAATGTTAATGACATATGTAAGGTGGTCCCGCTGTGCAAGTATGCTTTGCATTATGGGATACTATGTGAAATATATGTAATGTATAGTATTATAGGTAGATATGACAGATAGTCTACACAGCATAACAGGCATATCATGCATACCACAGGTATCATCTATTGGTATGTACAATAACAGGATACATATGGCCTGTAGGTATGGGACATAGTAATAGCATGATAGCTAATCTAAATGGAAGGGCTACCAAGTAACCATGCACAAAGGACATGTAATAGCTTCACAGGTGCATAGTGGGGTACTATGCAGTCTGGCAAGTCCATGTGTAAGCACAACTACAGTGTTCACACTAGTGGCACCTCTGTAGGGTAGTGTCCTGTGAACAGCAGAGCCAGGTGTCACCTGGACCTCTGCACAGTACAGCCACTGCAGTGATCCCAGGCCTACATGTGTCTCCCAACCACCAAGGGAGGTATCACATGAACAGTGCTACTGAGTGTCCCTGCGTGATGTACATAGGACTTATGTTCCACAGCATGGTGAGTGTCCGGTTTGGGAATGTAACCCACAAGCACATCCCACTCATTGTGGCGTGTGTGCACATATCCATGAGCATGTTGCTCACAGTGGCCTCTGCTTATGTTGCGTATGAGGAGTATATCCATCAATAATGTTGTGGACATGGGCCCTGTCTGATCAGCAGAGGTCACCCCTGAATATGTAGTATGCAAATGTGTACAGATGTGGTGTCCATAGTGCAGCCGCATATTTAAACTGTCGGAGCTCAGTAAACATCATGGCGTGTTAATGTTGTGGCATGTAAAGCTGTAGCTGTTGTGTAAGGTACACCCTAAATGGGGTGGTGTACCCTTGAATGTGTGTAGATGTCTTGAGTTCAGAGGTACAATGGGTGACTATGTACCAGCTACACACCCAGTACAGATAGGTGTGGCCACGTAGAAGGATATCCATGCCACAGTGGCAATACGGTAACCACAGGAGTGGGTGGGACATATGTGTGTACTGCAAACATGTACAATGTGATATGTATGTAGGGGACTACCATCCATGTGATAGTCAGTGGGTGAATGGCGTAATGCAAAGGTGATGTGCATGCACCTTGTGTCATGCAGCTTGATGCCATGATAGTCATATTATGTATCTGTCACAGCGACACCCATATGGTTGGAGTCAGTATCAGCTGGTGGAGCAATCATGGCGCTTGGTATGTAGGGGTTTGAAAGCTAGGCAGGGAAAGTCCCTGTGCTAGCCTGTTCCACAGGAAGCATATACTGAACATGAGGGGCCCTATGACTGAGGACCGTGGTATGCCAAATGTACCTGACATGTAGTAGGTACTATGGTATGCTGGCCTCACTGTGTGTCCTGTCCAGGAGCCACATAGCATAACATCCTGAGACACAGGGTACGATGTGCAGGTGGATGTGTATGTTGTCAATACCAGAATGGGGAATGGTGCTGAAAGGCAAAGAGAGGATAATGTAGGATGTGTGGACTCCCGTACCATCAGCAACTGCCCTGGTAACTGTATGAAAGGAGTCCACCATGTGTAAGGGCCATGCTCTGGCCTTAACAAGCCCAACCCAGGTGGCAGCAAAGGACAGGAGCCCAACAATGTCTCTGTGAATGACGTCCTTGATGATGTGCCCCATAGCCATGCAGAACAGTCCAGTCAGGTGTGTAGGACTATAGTCCCACTCGTACAATGCGGTGCCATCAATGTGTAGTGTGATAAATGCTGCTGTGTGCCATTCAGGGGCTACAATGTCTGAAACAAGGCTATTATTGAATATGGTGGCCTAGTGGGGAGACATGTAATTCAGAGGTTGGTGGACATCACAGCCTGGGACGTTGGAAGGTGACATGGGGCCAGTGTCCCAGGACATATAGAGTGTAGGTCAGTACTGTGTAGGTGTGACCACAGGGACACCACAATGTTCATGTATGGATTGCGGCCCTGTAGTGAGTGACAGGGTGTAATGTCAGCATTGAATCCATCCTCCAGCATGTTGCCAAAAACACCTGGGTCTGCAATGCTCCTGAGTGACTGTTCTATGTGACAGCAGATGTGGGTGTTGCCATGGAATACTGACATACCACCATAATGCCTGGTGGTACACCCCGGAATGTGTGGCAGTCATGTTTATGTAACTAGTCTTGGAGTATGTGATGAGGGACCCTGTGGCTCCACCACGGCTGACCAGTGAGCCACCACACACATGGGAATGTACACCACTGTGCAACAGCTTACACCTGTTGTTGCACATCATATGTCCATGGAACATGACCACCAGAGTGGTGTCTGTTATCTGGTGTGTACCATCATGGCTCTGTGTGGAATAGCATGATCCATGCAGTTGTGTACATGTTAATGAAGTGCACTGGGGTATGTGTCAGCATTTGTATGTGCATTGTCCATCTGCACGGGTGTCATGATGTTAACAACCGCTGTCAGCAGACGTCTGTAGTAGGTGTTGTAGTACTCATGTACTGTGTATGCTGTGATGGGTGTGTTGCCGGGATGTGGCTAACAAGGTCGATTAGCATATGTTCGGAATCCACCAATGAGGGGATAACCCCAGGTGTGTAACACCAGTCACATGGTGGTAGTGTTCATGCCAAGGGTAATGTAGGTCTTGGAGGTGGTGTGTATGGGTTGATCCAGCAGAGCGGAGGGTATGACCCATGGATGTGTCGGTACATGAGTGGCTATCCCAGTGAAGTGTGGGGTAGTGTCAGTCACACATCAGTAGTAGCTGTCTGAAGCCCACTGTCCACTATACCAACATAGAAGGTATGTTACCCGTGGGGTATGATGTTGACTCTGTCGCTTGTTACAATGTGTATAGTGGTCCTGGACACAGTTAGTTGCACGTGGAGCACCTCTGATGCATTGTGCTAAATAACTTGCCAGGATGCGTGCAAAACATAGTGGGATATGTTAACCCCTCAGCTGTGGGTGTGCCGGTCCAGGTATGTGCCTGAAAGGTATGGTCTGTCTATAATCTGTCATTGCAGGTGTGCTCTGCAGAGCCTAGAGGCAGGTCCCAGTCACTGCAGAGATGTTTGAGTGGTGCATTATAAGGTGTGCCTTGCCTGCGTGCATCACAGAGGAAGATGCAAGCATTGTGTCACATGACCCCATGTCGTGCCTGCCAGTTACCGCCCTGCCGGTGACAGTTATTGGAAACTGTGCAAGACAGGCAGTATAGAAGCAGCAAGAGCCTTACATGTGAGCTGTACTCCCAGGGCTGACAGGTGCAAGTCATCTGTGCCACAGCATTGTGTTTGACCAGCACAGTCATACCGGACAGATACCACATGCCTGTGGAATGACAATAGGAGCATAGGCAACTGTTGAAGTGACACAGTCTGTCATTGTACAGTGGTATCATGTCCGGACGAATGCAAAATGCTCCCCAGGGCTAGGCCCACACCCTCAGGGCTATAAGACTGGTGAGCTATTGCATGTCCCTGCAC
This sequence comes from Protopterus annectens, assembly GCF_019279795.1. NCBI lineage: Eukaryota > Metazoa > Chordata > Ceratodontiformes > Protopteridae > Protopterus > Protopterus annectens. The sequence goes on along the minus strand of NC_056740.1, from coordinate 234,946,593 downwards.
ATGTAGTCTGTGAAGTGGTATCACAGGGCAGTCACACTAACATGGAGAATGACAGTCATATCGTACCTGGTGAGGTGTGGCATGGGTGCATAGGTTATGTTGCAGAAGCAGTTACCCGACAGCAAGATGTAAGCGACTAAAGCCTTGTGTAGCCTGCTGTGTGGAACTGCAGTGTGACTCCCTACAGAGTCAGCTATGACTGGTGTGTTGTGAATGTTATAACTCACTATTGGCTGTATGTGATGGGCACACATGAGTCTGTGGGCTATAAGCTGGTGATGTTGTCTTCCATGATGGGGGCTACCTCTGGTGCCTACAATGAGTATGGAGACATGCTGCACAAGTTGTCCTCGTAGGTGTGGCCAGTGGTGTAGATCATGTGAGACTATGTGATGGGTGGGGTGTGTTGCGAATGTTACACATCCCCAAATGACTGTCAGGTGCAGTCAGGGTTGGTGACAGCATTACCCCCAGCCATAGCTGTCAACCTCCTGTCCCCAAACTGAGGAACATTAGCCCTCATACTGTGTGACAAATGGGCAAAACGTGGAACACTTACAACTAGCTTACTAACAGCTTCAACTAGGAAGGGCATATGATGGCTAAAATAGGCTGGTCTTACATATAAAAAAGATATTCCAATGAATTAATATGATTCCCATCTATTTAGCCATGGCTAGCAGGTAAACTATTTACAACAATGAATGTGTGACAGACCCTTCCAATGTGGAACCTTGAGGAACATGAACCTTTTAGAACCCCAAATGAGGTACGTCCCTCGTAATGAGGTACACCTGAGAGCTATGCCCCCAGCACGGCTGCAGAAGTGCATCCCCCACAGGCTGTAGTGCCGTATGTTGGGAGGTGAGCATTGAATGTGTACATGAGACAATTGCTCTATTGCCACATGTATGACATATCCCTCATATAGACAGGCAGTAGCACTGGTACGTGACAGGATATGTGCGTTACGTGTGTACAACAGCTGTCGTACCTTAAGCAAGCTGGGAAGTGTAGGACAGCCAGTGTACCTGTGGGAAATGGTGTGGAATGGGTGCTATAGTAATCAGTAGGTCATGACATGCTCACAAGTTCTGAACAAGTGCCTAGCATGACCATACAATACAGATAGGGTGTTGGATAATATCAACCCACAAGTGGTGATGACAGTCATTTAGGGTGGCACCACACTATAACCCTGCTGAGTATGGTGTGTATGTCCATGAACCATTAGCACTGTAGATGTTAGCAGTACAGATGTACAAGACAGCACGGATATTTGATTACAAATACCTTTGCATGTCGCAGGAGTGTTCCACCAGTGGCCTGTTGACAGACTCACAACTACAAAAGGTGCAAGAGTGACATGTGCACAGCACACCAGTGCCAGCTACAGTAGAACAGGGTTAATGTGTTGTACCCCACCCTCATTGCAGCCCATACCACACAGACAAATGTTAGGCATCTGTGTATGTAAGGCTGTGAATGACCATGACCTATCAGTATAGCTGTGTCAGTGTTGTGAACAACATACAGAATGGGCTGTGTGGGTGAGGTGTGTGACATATGTGCACAGTCTGATGGATGATACCAGCAGTGTCACCGCTAGGTGAACATCCCTGTACCCATAAACTACTACCTAGGCTGTGGTCAACATTATGGACACTGTGTAAGGGATGGTGCTGTACAGTGCACCCCCCGACATGGTGGCGTCTCCAGGCCCCTTAGGTAGTCATATGAGGTACCCATGTCATGTCAGGGTGCCATCCATGAGCACGGAGATCACTGGACAGGCATATACAGCACTGTGGTGACCAATATTGGATCACATACCACCTGTAAGGGGTAATGGCTATGCATGGATGTGCGATACCAGCCTTCACAATCCTCACCTCCACTATGCAGCATGCTGTCTACCTTGCAGAAGGACATTTGCTACACCATGATGATGGACATGCTACATGTCCATATCCTGATCTATAAGACATATGTCATGGACAGCCACCGTCCTAATACTAGGAATGCCACAGGCTGGACAGATCCCTGTGCCATATATGTGACATACTCCCACCATACCATGCAACCCTGTCCATCAAAGCTGCACATGTCATCCCAGTCATACATGGTGTGATGGCCGCATGGTAGATGTACTATCAACTGACTGGATCAGTAATGTGGCACTGATGCACCTTGCGATGGCACAATGGCTGTCTGTTACAGCTTGGAAACCGTGCCCGCACATGCTATGGTTGATAACCATCCCTGCGATTGCCGTCTGACTAGCCATTGTCCCATGTCTATCACATATGCAATACAGGCGATCTGTGGCAGGATGTTGAACAGTTGTACAGTGCTGTGTAGATGTATATGGCAACACACATGCATGTACAGGTGTCCATGCGTATGTGTGCATTGTCACTGCTCAAGTCCATTATGGCTGTGTCTGTGTTGATATGTCACATGCCTTCTACCAGCACCTGCAGGACTGCATGGATAAGGCAATCCCAAGCAAAACAAAGACTCTTTGTACCAAAGGCAAGCGTCCAGTCTGGTGGACCCCAGCCATAAACAAACTCTACAACAAAAGGAGGAAGCTACTATGAGATAGAGCAAAATCCTTAAAAGGTAAGACACCCTTGATCACTATAAGTAAAAAACTAAGAGCTCTCATAAAATCATCCAAAGCAAATTTCGAGAGAAAAATAGCTAAAGACTCAAAAGACAATCATAAGGCCTTCTTTAGCTATGTTAGAAACCTAGGAGGAAACTCCCAGATATGCTCAGAACTAGTTCAAAATGATGTGAAGATTACTGATCCTACAGACATTGCCAACATACTGGCTGACAGGTTCAGTGCAAACTTCTCCCCCAAAAGGAGAGATATCTATACCAAACGATTGCAGCCTCCCAAACATCTCCAGCCAAGTGAGAACTGCTCTCCAAAGCAAAAACACAGCATCCATGGGAGCTGATGGTGTCCCCGGCTGTGTGCTCCACGAACTCAATGGGGAATTAAACCCACGGATAGGACCGCTGTTTAATCAAAATCTTACCTCTGGATACGCACCCAGGAGTGGCACTGCAACTGTGTTCCCACTTCACAAAGGTGGTGCCTCCACCGACCCTGGAAATTACCGCCCATTAGCTTGACAAGCCTTATCTGCAAAGCCATGGAGAGGATCATAATGGACCTCATAAATAAAGACATAGGAATTTGCAGACTTTGGATCCAACCCAGTTTGGCTTTGTCAAAGGCAGATCATGCCTTTTAAACTTGGTTGACTTTTTCGAAACAGTCACCAAAGCCATTGATGAGGGAAAGGCAGTCCATACAGCCTACCTCGATCTGGCTAAGGCCTTCGATACAATACCCCACTCGGTATCATTGAAAAACTCATCAGCTTAAATGTTAACCCATACATCACAAGATGGGTTGCAAACTGGCTGAGTGATAGAACCCACAGGGTCAGAGTTGCTGGCGCCATGTCAGACTCAAAGCCTGTCACAAGTGGTGTCCCACAGGGCTCAGTCCTGGCCCACTCTTGTTTGGCATCTACTTTTCCAGTACAAGCAAACACAGGAGGGTTATGGCTGACAAAGTTTGCAGATGACTGCAAACTGGGCCATAGTAGAAAACACATCTGACACAGATATCCTTCAGAAGGGTCTCACAGAAATGGATAACTGGTGCCAGAGCCACGCCTAAAGTTAAATGCCAAAAATGCATAGTCATACCCTTGAAAAACAAGGTTACCCCTAGCTACCAAATAGGTGGCAATCCACTGAGCACAGAAGAAGTTATCAGGGACCTGGGGACCCAGGTTGATAGTAGTCTGTCATTCGACACCCATGTAGCTAAAGTAGTTAGGAAGACCTTCTACATTGCCCACCTTATCATGAAGGGATTCTCATCTAGATCAAGGAGGTCATAGTCTCCCTTTACTCATCACTCATCAGACCAATGATTGAGTACAATGCCCCATTCGAATGTATCTGACCCGACACTTGCAGCAGCTGGAGATGCCACAAAGTTCCTCACCAAAAGGATAAAGGGTCTCAAAATCTATCCTATGCTGCCCGACTGAAAGAACTCCAGCTCTATTCAGTCGCCACATTGCTCAGAGGTGACCTTTGCCTAACATACAAGGCCATGTCAAACCCAGATTTGATGAATATGCTTCACCTCAAAAATCTAGATCCATCAGAGCCACAAGGGCGGAGACTTAAACCTCAACACGGCTATTAATAGGACATGCTGGAGGGATAGATTCATCACCCAAAGACTCCCTATGCTGTGGAACAAAATCCCGGTACATGTGAGGCAGAGCACCTCGCTGGCCTTGTTCAAGAGAAATCTTGACCAATGGATGGGAGATCGCAGATATACCCCAGGGATTACCTCAGTGTCACTGCTCGACAGAGGCACAGCAAAATAATGGGTATAGTTCCCCATACTAAAGGGTGGCGTAGCCAAACGATGGGCTAGGCTTGTAAATGCCCTCGGGCAGATAGCCTAGTATGAACCTATGAACCTATGAACCTATGAACATATACACAGCATCCAGGTCAACAGTAGTACCGTGGACACATTGAGGCATGTGCAGATAGGTAAGAACACAAGTGCAGGCAAATAGACATGCCCACAGCAAGACAGCATTTACATGGAGTATGAACACTGTAATGAGGTGACACACATATATGGTGATGATATCCAATGCATAATGGGTGTGACATGTGTGACACAAACACGTCAGTCGTGTCAGTGTCATGATGCTTTGCAAAGATAACTGTGCAGATGTAGTAGATGTCATAGAAACGTATGTGCAGCAGTATCTCTGTACATCTCTGAAACTGTGACCTGTCACCATCATTATGTCTTACAGGTAATGCCCCATACATGCCTCCCAGCATACACCCGCCAGGAGGATGATGTCCTTATCCCACAGCTCCATGACAACTATGACTTGTTGTTCAGCCATGTGCCACAGCATGCCCAGCAGCGGGATGACCTGTGGCAGGATGTACGCAGGAGGGTGAACGATGTGGGTGGCCATAACCGCACCTACCAGCAGGTGTGCAGACACTGCACGGACTTGATACGTCATGCAAAACAGCGTGCCACTGCAATCGCCAGGGAACAAGGTGGAACAGGTGGTGTACCACCAACCCAGCCCCCACTCACACACACCGAGGAGCTACTGGCCAGTCTGGGGACACCCAGGGAACAGCATCCAGAAACACTAGCTGCCATCATGGAGGTGGGTGTCTCCCAATCAATGAGCCTGGAGTTGCCTGGTAAGTCAGTACTGCACATATGGCTATTATATCCCATGTAGTTGCATGTGTCACTGTACATTATGTAAAGTAACAACATATGCAAGGTATGTGGACACACATGCTGCATACTACAGTATGTTACTGTGTATGCACACATGTGCATACTATATGCTATTACACAGGTGAATGTGTTCACATGCACAGTGCAACCTGTGGCTGTCATACAGTCATGGATAATGTTCATATTGGTGTGTCACCCCTATACAGGTACCTCTGGTGTGCCGCACAGACATGAGTCCATTGCAGGTGAGACTGTCATCAGTATCAGGCATGTTACAGTGTAGATCTATTTGCCATGTGGCCAGTTAACACTTGCACACCTGATGTTTGTTCCAGTCACGATATGCAGGTTGCACCACCCTTCATTCACACAGGCCACCCATGTGCAATATATACAAACGTAATGATACACCAACTTGAAACCACAGTACTTGTCATTGCAACATGTGTGGTCAGCTGTGCATACAACAGTGGAGGTGTTCTACAATGGAGGCATATGTAGTATGCATTGGAACAACATGTGTGGTACGCACACAGTACCACACAGTGAGCTGTGATATGGGCAGCCCACAGGTGTCACCATTGTGTCATATGCCCCTGCATTGGGTGCACACATTGTGATGTGCCACCTGACATGTCCCAGACATGTAGTGTTCTGTCTGCAATATTGTCACACTATCGCATGACCTATACCCCACATACCAAACATACAACCCATTGTCTGCATAGCCCTGTGGATTGTGACATATCTGACATCTATGGGTTTATGTCATATGGGACAACACAGACATGTGGAAAAGATGCCCATCACACACAATTGGCCAACACATGTGCACACATGGCCATGGGGTATGGCCAGAGACATGTAGCCACACAGTACTTGGGATGTGTATACACCCTGTTGCACATTGTCCACACATGGTCCAATTATAGCCTTAGTTGACCGATTATACAGTTGATGTGGTACACTGGACAACCTAAAAGCCTGTGCACAGCTACTGGAGGTGTCACTGAAGTCTACCATATACGATCTGTTGAACATCACGACTGTGTTGCAGTTATGGCTATGCAATGTGTACATATTATGCATTCTACAGCAACATAGATGCCTCATGTTGCCATGCAATGGCACAGTGTCTGTAATTCACACTGTATAGCAATGTAGACGCCTCACACTACCCTCCCATGCTCATGCACATTTGCTAAACATGCATTCTATCTGTAGGGCATACACACAACACTGCAATGTGAAGCCCATTATGATGCTGTACATGTGTCAGGACACCATTGTGTCAAACATGTATGCATGTTAATGCACATGTCAGCAGATTACATGTCAAGGTCACATCAGCCATGTGTACTGTTATCCTGTTCTGGGCCACATGGTGTATCACGGGGATGCATGCATACTACCATGATTGTGTGAACTGCATGGCTACTGATATGACACCTGCTTGCTGTAGTGTGCACCCCAGGGAGGTATGCTTACTAACACTATTAATGTTTGAGCTGCATGCCCTCTGCTGTATCGCAGGCATGCTGCATGCCATCTGACAAATCACATGCATGGTGTGTCTGTGTGTGTCTGTGTGTGTCTGTGTGTGTATCTGTGTGTGTCTGTGTGTGTGTCTGTGTCTATTGTACTTTACAGTATTTCATTGCATTCACAGGTGATGTAGGTGCGTTACCCTCCTGCGGTCCATCTGATGTTAGTGTCCCCACAGATACTAGCAGTGATGAACATATGCATGAGGTACAGGCAGGGTTGTCAGGGGCTGAATCTGTGCCAATGGTTACCATCCCAGCTATGTCCCCCTCTTCCCCGCACACAGTTCAGCTGCCAACACATACCGCATCACCAGTGGCCATAGAGGAAGGTCAGTCAGCGTCTGTTAGCGTGGAACAGGAATGTGTGCTGGCCACAGAAGGTGTGTCTACACACCATGGTGTCAGTGTAATGACTGCTGATGTACCACACAGGCATGTGGCCGGTGCTGCTCGTAGGAGGACCTCTGGCAGACATGCACCTGCAGGACAGAGCGCAGCAGCTGGTATCACCAGACGCATGTTCCAGACTGTAATGGTGGCACAGGCACATGCTGAATGGCAGAACAGAGAAGGGCAGAGACTGCAGAGGGCTGCTATCCATACCCTAAATGACAACATCCAGGCATTGGCAAATGCTCAACAGCAAATTGCTAATGTTCTGGATAGACGATTAGGTGAAATGGTCGGAATCCTTGACCGAGGCATGGCGATCCATGAGCGGGAGCTGTCTGTGCTGGAACACACCTGGTAGGAGTGAGGCATAGGCCACGTGGACGTAGGCCAGCAACACCACCTAGTGTAAGTCGACGTGAGCGTGCCACCTCACATGCCCACTCCCATAGTGCCGGTAGCAGTAGCAGTGCAGCTGGTGCTGCGCTGTCAACACTAGGACACAGCAGGCCACATGGACGTGGCCCTGGATGGTCTCAGCGGGGACACGGTTCCAGCGGACATGTGTTGTCGGACAGTAGGCACTCTGTACCTCCACCTGGTAGTGCCCGTGCAACCCCAGGCAGGCACAGGTCACGTGGCCATGGACGGACACAGTGAGCTGTACAACCTGCTCTGTACAATCTGGGGCTGTTAATTATAACCTGTGTAGGCCTCATAAATGGCAGAACTGTGTACACACATACACACACAGCAAACACAACTGTAGGGTTCCACAACATCCACATGCATTCTGCACAGACATGTCCAGTCAACTCACCGGCCCTTACACACACACATGATGTTATCCATTGGTGCAGCCTATGCCCCTGGCAAACATATCACCCTGTGCATATGATGAAGCCTGTGCCGCATCCCTGTCATCCACACCATCGGTGCAGGGTTATGCACAAATATTCTGATGCACAGGGTGAACAGCATAATGAGAGGTGTATGTAATATTACCTGTGTATGCATAGTGAGGGATGTGTATGTTGCAGTGGTTGTGTGTGAATACTGAGAGATGTGTATGTGACATAGGTTGTGTACTGTCGACATGCACTAGTCATACCATGTAGTGCAGGTGCAGCATGCATTGTGATGTGTTCACGGTATGTGTCTCGGTTACATCTGTAGCACCATGTTGGTTGTGATACCCTGGTTCCCTCCTATGGTGTACTTGCATGTGGCTACAGGTAGCAGTGTTTGCAGTCCCCCATGTGTAACTGTGGATTATTCACATGCACGTCTGGCAATATCAGCATGCTACATGTACCCTCAACCTGACTGTTGGACACACCAACATGACACAGATGTCCGCACATATACTGCACCTGACGCATGTGGTCGGTGCCACAGGCTACACTGGACAGAGATGTGACATACATAGCAGGACACATTACAGGTATGGTGACATGGTGCAGGGGTTGTACACAGCGGCCTGGCCAATGATGATGTGAGGTGTCACTTGGTAGCTGGAGGCCACACTGTGCAGCAGTAGGACCCTGTAACAGTACGGGAACATGGCTGCATTCACGGGGTGTACACCACTATAACGCACACCCCATAGTGTGCAGGTGGGGACCCTTGCCTGTGTGGTCATCACCCTCACAGTACTATGCACCCACACAACATGTCACAGAGAAGGGACATGCACAGGTAGCCAGTATGGCTGGGACCTATGGCATCAACAGGGTTGTGCAATGCATCACCATTACGGGTTAGTCACCACGTGGGGTTAGTGATCATTTCCCACCATATATTAGCATACACCCTCACACCAAGCACCAGACATACATACAGACACGCACATACTGTGGTGACCACACATGTGTATATGGACAGCCGACGTGTGTGATGCACCTCACCGGCCGACGTCATGCTTCCCACACTGATGTATGTACAGATCTATACAATGGTGTACAGGGATGTGTAGCAACTGGGACATATTCCCCGTGATATGTGGCATCCCTGGTCACACATTCAGACACACATGGCAATGCTGGGAATGATACACCTGCCATATGATGACACGTTTGATAGACATGCAGCGGTATTGATTGCATTATGTGTACCAACGCTATATCTGGCAAATGTGCTGCTATATGCACATGGGAGGTTGTAGGTGTTACAGGTGCCATGTAACATTTAGTTGTTAACACCTGACCGCTGTGTATGCATTATGTCAGCACCGTCACGTAACAGCGAATTAGCATACTGTTTGCACATGGCATGATAGGATGGTGTGTGAAACAACTGTGAGCCACCCACTGCACACATACATCTAGACAGGTGGTTCACCATGTTATGTACACACATCCCTCCATACGTGCTGTTTTTATGTCACCGTATACAGGTGTCAATGATGGGTCTGCATTGTGTCTGCATATCGTAGGTAGGTGCAACTATGTTACAGACATCGGCCACTGCACATGCATGGTTTCTGCATGCACAGTACAGATGTCACATGTGTCTCCTGTTGCCATGTTTGTATGCATTGCTATTGTTGGACATGTGTGTTGACATACATAACACATGGACTGCAATATGATATCACGGGTGTCACAGGCGACCAGTACAAGGGTATGTGTCCTGGTTAACACTGCTACCCCCTGTAGTGTGAGCATTCAACAGACATGGGCCCACCTTCCATTCGCGTGTGTAGCATTGATTAGGCCAGTGTTATGCACGAGGTACATCAAAAGCTATGTATGTATGTGTTGTGTGTGCAGTCCATGCACACATCCACACAATCACATGTATGACATACCCAGACGTGTGTTCATTGGTGTACAGCAACAGTCAGGTGTCACAGCTGTGTAAGGGCCGTGGTATGTCTTGAGCTGACCTGTTCATGTATACTGGTATCATTGCAATGTATAACACCTGTTTGATCCCTGTTGGTACATGTGTACTCTGCACAGCTGGTGTACACCGCTGTACAGCCCAGTGGTCATGTATCACATGGTATTGTGGGACCGTAAGGCTGTGTAGTGCTGCACCGACGACATGGTGCTGACTTGACAGCTACAGTGTACACTGCAGTGTGTACATGTGTGACCTGCACCTGTGACATCTGTGATGGCAGCTGTGTGTGTACAGGTCACTGCATGTGTGACCGCCCTGTGCGTGAGGACAGGTATACCTTACTGTGCCCTTCTGTACGGTGCCCTTCTGTGTGTACACTCCATCTGCATGCAAGATGGACCTTTGTAACAGCTAAGTGTGTGAGCAAGCCCAGTACGCCGTTGTGTAGATGGACACACAGTACATTCCACACTGCGCCCTTACGTGATTAGACTCCATGTGCATGCAAGTTGGCCCTTTGCAACTGCTGTGTGTGAGCATGCCCAGTACGCCGTTGTGTAGATGGACACACAGTACATTCCACACTGCGCCCTTCCGTGATTAGACTCCATGTGCATGCAAGTTGGCCCTTTGCAACTGCTAAGTGTGTGAGCATGCCCAGTACGCCGTTGTGTAGATGGACACACAGTACATTCCACACTGCGCCCTTCCGTGATTAGACTCCGTATGCATGCAAGATGGCCCTTTGCAACTGCTAAGTGTGTGAGCATGCCCAGTACACCGTTGTGTAGATGGACACACAGTACATTCCACACTGCTCCCTTCCATGATTAGACTCCGTGTGCATGCAAGATGGCCCTTTGCAACTGCTAAGTGTGTGAGCATGCCAATTACGCCGTTGTGTAGATGGACACACAGTATATTCCAAACAGACGTGTGATACTAAGCGTGTGGGCATGGCCATTGACATCCTGTATAGCCATGCTGGTCATCCAGGCAACAGATGTCCATTTTCAATGTCACGATGGATGCCTACATTGAACACACTGGTTGCTCTCTCGAAGGGTGTACTGTCCGTGGCGCATCCCGTATCTGCCTCACAACACATACATTCCCTATCTGCGTCTTTGCCTTTGCGGATGATGTCACCCACCTAGAAGTATGCCTCTGGGAGTGCTGTGTTCAGTAATCTCGGTAGAGTGTTCTGTAAATGCGTACTGCTGTAGTGTGTTGGAGTAGGTTGGTGTATGTTCAACTCCCGGCCCTTCCAAGTGTGTGTGTGTGTGTGTGTGTGTGTGTGTGTGTGTGTGTGTGTGTGTGTGTTTCCAGCTGCCTGGGGACACAGTAATGCTTTTAGATGCCTCACAACACATACATTCCCTATCGGCGTCTTTGCCTTTGCGGATGATGTCACCCACCTAGAAGTATGCCTCTGGGAATGCTGTGTTCAGTAATCTCGGTAGCGCGTTCTGTAAATGCGTAATGCTGTAGTGTGTTAGAGTAGGTAGGTGTATGTTCAACTCCCGGCCCTTCCAAGTGTATGTGTGTGTGTGTGTGTGAGTGTTTCCAGCTGCCTGGGGACACAGTAATGCTTTTAGATGCCTCACAACACATACATTCCCTATCGGCGTCTTTGCCTTTGTGGATGATGTCACCCACCTAGAAGTATGCCTCTGGGAGTGCTGTGTTTAGTAATCTCGGCAGCGCGTTCTGTAAATGCGTAATGCTGTAGTGTGTTAGAGTAGGTAGGTGTATGTTCAACTCCCGGCCCTTCCAAGTGTGTGTGTGTGTGTGTGTGTGTGTGTGTGTGTGTGTGTGTGTGTTTCCAGCTGCCTGGGGACACAGTAATGATTTTAGATGCCTCACAACACATACATTCCCTATCGGCGTCTTTGCCTTTGCGGATGATGTCACCCACCTAGAAGTATGCCTCTGGGAGTGCTGTGTTCAGTAATCTCGGCAGCGTGTTCTGTAAATGCGTAATGCTGTAGTGTGTTAAGGTAGTTAGGTGTGTGTTCACCTCCCGGCCCTTCCAGGTGTGTGTGTGTGTGTGTGTGTGTGTGTATATATATATATATATATATATATATATATATATATATATATATATATATATATATATATATATATCTTTGTAATATGTATGTGGATATTAGCACTATTGAATGTGCTGCATTGTCTGTACATGTTCACCTTGGATGTATCTGAATGTGCTATGGCTCTGTGATAGTGCACATACTGTGTGCTGTAGTGATCCTGGGTTATAGTTGTGTAGTGACCAGTTATTTTGTTGCTGGGTATTACCAGGAACATTGAAAACAATGATAGTACAGCACCTTTAAACGGTCATGTGCACATCTCAGCAGCAGTCAGCAGTTTCTTTGGAGGGTGAGTATGGCTCATATACCTATGTATTACATGACAATACTATGCAAATCAGGTTAACATTACTGACACCCGTTTATCCACAGGTTGTGATACAGATCCCATGTATGTATGTGTATACATTGTCAGGTGAATGGTGATCTGTACAGCCTGGCAGGTACGGTCTGTGACTGTCCCACAACCTCCAGAATATGGCTGACACATGCTGAAACAGTGTACATGCAGAGACACACATAAAACAAACAGCTAGGTATAACACATACACACACACACATTGTATCAACATTGGGCCATACAAAACCTGTTGTCCCTCACACACACACAAATGCATACATGTTGATTGGCTGGTTCACTGACAGGCTCTGGAAAAGAAACTACATACCCTGTGCATATGATGACACCTGTGCCACCTCTTGTAATGTGTAACATTGATGCAGGTACAGACTAACATGGTGCTGATGCACAGGGTGGCTTCATAGCACTGTAATAATGTAACAATGTTGTTAACACAAAGTGTGATTTCCTTCTAGGTGTATGTAAGCAGGCATGATACATTCCAGCTATGATCATCAATGTAGTATAGTGTACAGCACTGTTAATTCTGAAGATGTATTATCCATCCATGTGCCATTTGACTGACGTGTAGTATTGGCAGCATGTGTTACAAAGTGTGCAGTACGTGTGTGATGTGTGTAGTACAGATTTACATGTATCTATATGTGAACATGGTGAAGGTGCACTGTCTGCATGTACATGTATAGTGGACACATTAGAATGGTGACATGCCCTGTATTTCACACTAACACGTCATAGTTTCTATTGGTGTCCAGTATGCATTATACTACACATATTGTTGTACTTGTCTACACATGTGTGATTGCTATGGTTTTACACGGTGCTGTGGGTGATACTGTTACTATCTGTCACAGTTTTGCATTATGGTAGTAGACACGACCTCAACAGTCTGAATGACCAATTGTTATATGATATCTTCACAACTGACCCACACATGTAGGACACACAGTAGCATGTGGATCCTACATGTACTATACTATACCAGTTCGCACTGGTATTGACCGCCACACATTGCTGGGACCATTACTGTTTGACATATAGCCATGTTAGTTACAAGCAAAGACAATAGGGATATTCCTGTCCACATCTGGGAATTCATACTGTGGCCTAGAATGCATTCTGCACATGACACAGTTAGTCTACACAAGGGTATCATACAGACAGATACGTGTTATCCAACCCATGCTGTACACCTATAAGGCTAAACAGAGTCAGTTATCCACATTTACTACACATACTTTACCAACAGTAACACATAGGTATTACACCCCAATATGTATAATGGGTAACAATGTGTACATATAGATATGTGCTATGTCATTTGTCATTTGATATTTGCATTTACAATGGTATTTTGAAGTACATCACTGTATCACATATGCAATGAGAGTTCTGCATGCATATCCTCCAAGGTGGTTGTACAACTATGATGACTGTCCATTATTGACATACTTTGCTGTGTTTGAACTGTTCTGCAGTATTACACATACATGAACAGTCACTCACACTATGTATATAACCTGTCATGTGTGTGAGTGTGTGTGTGTGTGTGTGTGTGTGTGTGTGTGTGTGTGTGTGTGTGTCTGTGTGTGTGTGTGTGTGTGTGTTTGTGTGTGACACAGATGACCTAGGCCACAGACAATTCTGATACATGCAGTTGACAAGTGCGGTAATGCTCCACCAGATGTGTCCAGGCACCAGAACTGTGACTTGAGCGACACAAACACATGTTAGAGTAAGGTTTCTGTTTGTGCGTGTGCCTCATTATGGCATTCCTGTTCATGTGTGTGTGCATTTCTGATGTGTGTCATCAGCCACAGTTGAACTGCACATCCGGCATCCCCCACTAGGTGACCATGAGGGTTGTCCCCATTGCCAAATGTTTTGTACAGCTGCGTCAGATGCCACATATCGGAAGCATTGCAGCTTCCAGGGTATCCAACACACACATTCATTATTACGGGCTGGCCATCACACACAAATCGCCACTTCATGGAGGGGAAGCCCTTGTGGATGATGTAGGCCCTACCACACTCACTGGCTGGTGCTTTGATGCATATGTGCGTGCAGTGTATTGCACACAGTACTTAGAGTATTCCACTATTGTGTGGAAACGACACATATTGCTGCCCAATACCTTACGGGAATTGGGGATATATACATCATCACTGACATGTGCTGACATGGCATTCATGAACTGGTGCATTACCCTGGATGCTGATGTTTGTAAAATCCACATCATATCACCAGTTGATCTCTGGAAGGTACCTGTTGCTGGTATCCTTAGGGCAACACATACCTTGGTTTCCACTGGGATAGGTTTCCCTCTGTTGGTTCTGTGTGTGAGACATGGCCTGCACAGATCCACAATCTTCTGCAGGAGGTCTCTGTCCACTCTATAGCGCTCTACTATCTCCAGCTCATGTAGCCCCTGGTAGGTTACCCTGTGATTGCACACTCCTCTCCGTCTACTCACTGTGTGATGCTGAGCAGCATTCACATTGGCACAACCCTCCACATGTTGCATACGTTGACGTATAATAGCAATGGCAGCCCCTAACATTATGTTGTCTCAGTTAAGCTTTTACAGTTTGCCCTTCTCTTAGTATACTACAGTATTGCAGTGTGTCTGAGAAAAACATGGTGGACTGCTGTTTGTAGAGTTGTACATGCTGTGCTGTGCTGGCCTACTGTACTGGCTGTGTAATATACTCAGTCTGATTGTTTTCACCTGCTAGCTGTAGTAGTTCTCCTTGGTTAACTTACTGCTATTTGTTTACCTTCCTTTTCACTGTTTGTGTCCACAGTGAGCGGCGCCATGCATAGGAGCACAGTGAGTGCATATCCGCTTCCACGTGCGCACACAGGCTTATACATGCGTACAGACACTTACACTGGCTTACACAACATTACACGGGCTTCAACAATCTTACAGTAGCTTACTCGTTCTTCAACTCGCGCACACGGGCTGACACACATGCACACATGCTTACTCGGGCTTACAGGCTTGCACGGGTGCAAACACACTTCACCAGGTTTGCAAGGAACTTCAGTGATATCCATGGCGTACACCGTCAGTTTACTGACTTTACCTAGGATAACTCATAACATGCCTCTTCCACTGATGAGTCAATGACAGCAGACATGTGACACACTGCTCCAATAAGATTACAGTGTTTTATACATACACACTCATGATGTCACCTATCTTCTACGCTGATAGTCCCCTTAACCTACTCTTACACTGTAGAGGCTTGGCCCATATGGCATGACAAATTGTGCTTCACTATCCTCAGCCTCAATTGCATAGGATTGCCTACTAATGCTTGGTTACATCTCTGAGTGTGCGCTTCCACACATAGCAACCACTACTCAGTAGCCATGTTGTCTTCAGCTTGCCATTCACCTGCATGACGCAATAACTTTTAACTGACATTACAATTTGTATGTATATTTTACATATCTGTCTTGTTTTGTATGCACAGCGCGTACTCGCACCGCTGCGCTACGCTTAAACACCGGAGATCAGGGGAGGACAACTAGAGTTTTATTAATTTCCAATGGGAATACATGCCACTGGCCTTATATTTGGCCATTGGCATGCTTCTTCAACTAAACCATCCTTTATTTGCAGATGACATTGCTCCGTTTAGCTACTTGCAGAACGTTACTCAGTTAACATCCGTGTACATTTCTGCACATACCTCTACTCTTGCACAGACAGCTTACTGTTTCATGTATCACATATTTTACATAATTTGCATAGCTTTCACCTACAAATGGGGTAATTTGCATATCCTAACATTGTCCGTGCAACGTTCGTTTGAGGGGCTGTGTTACACGCCCCTACAGGATATTGCTGAATAGCTCGGCGGACATCTTGCCTTGCTCTACTCTTACTCTACTCGTACACCGACCAAAGCTTTGTGAATCCTGGCCTAAGCTTTGATGTGTGCTAATATGTCTATTTGTGGAGTAAGCATGGCTGTAGGTATGTTTTGACCTGCTACGTCTGTCATTTCTACAGAGCACCTCCCACTTTCATCATTTGTAGAGGTGACAGCCTTATAGGAACTATATGTACAGCTGTGACATTTGACAAGTCCACACATACCTGCGGTCAATACTAAACTGACTACTTCAGCACTTTTCATACCTTCAGATTTGTCTTGTAGTGGTATAGTCGTTGATACTGTTTCCTATAACATGTATCTGTTTCTGATACAAGATATGTCATTTTATTACACCACTACACACAATATATGGAGAAATCACAGGCCAGATGCCATTACATTCCTTTTGTAGGACACACCCACCCAGAGTGTTGTGTTCCTCACAAATGCCAACAGGTGCTGATCAAAACAATATTCTGCTATCATCTACCTTATGTGTTCGCCGGTATTTGCGCTTTCCATCAGTGGCAGAACTCACATGCGTGTGTGGGAGACTGAACACTGTATCGGGGACACTGCATAGCACCCTGGGGGACACATTTATGTTGTTTCTATTAACCTTCCACATTGACTATCACAGGGCATTAGTATTCATCCAGATTTGTCGAGGTACATGCTTTTGACTTATACATGTTTTGTCATTTGTCATCACGTCTTTCTTCACACCTGTCCACCTAATCTCACTAGTTTTGTACATTTATTTAGGTCAAGGTTACCTTCATACCTCTCAACTGTACACATTTTGGGTAAATGTCCCGAACTTAGATGTCTGATTTTGTTCCTTTTTTAATAATATTGTGCCTTTCTGGTAATTTAGTGGGAAGTCATTAGGGACTGTGGGGTTAGACAATAATGACAGACATTTGTAGTTTACAATTAATAACCCTCAAAACATTCATACTATTGACTGATCCATTTTTCTATCAACGTTCTGACTTTGTAAGAGGAATATTTGAGATATTTCCTATTTGTACTTATTTTAAAATGCCTTTGTCCAGATGTCTTATTCTGATTGAGAGGTATGGTTACCATCTTATTCGTACGCATGTACGTCCATGATAATCGCTTATACGACACTAATATAACTCCCTATGTCTTCCCCCAATAGTTTACATGATATCCAGTAGATGGGTTCTTCATTTTAGGAAGTTAGAGGCATCTGCTATACCCACATAGGTATATTAATCACTCCCATGGGGCGGACCTCATAAATCTGTGCCAACCAACACCTAGGCACCTAGGCCCATTATTGCATACCCATGATTCCCAGACCTGACACCCCTCCACAGTAGTCATAACACATATTTAATGTGAGCGATAATAAAGTATGACGACACTTCTACGCACTATCCACTCTCCACATGTTGGTACATATGTCTTACATTCTGTCAACCCATGTGTTATTACACTTGCACAAGCTACTGTTGCATGTACAGCTATATTGTAGTTGCGGATGACACTTCTTTGCAGCAATCATTACAGGACAGTACGTTTATAGATTCACTATTTTTGGAGTCCTGCAAAGGACATCTATATCCATGTTTAAAGAGTAGGACTTACAGATCTGGCACACTGATACTTTCCGGGCAGTAGCTTTGAGAGCAGCAGTGTATTTACCTTAGTTGCATGTCTGTTATGTGTATCCATACTAGCTATGGTGTAACCTATTTATGTACATGTGTTATATCTACGAGGACATTTGTTTATATGTTTGTTAGGTATATATCAATTGATGATGTATGTGTTTGAGTGTGTATATATATATATATATATATATATATATATATATATATATATATGTGTGTGTGTGTACATTCTTTATTTCATATATTTATTTAGTTTAAGTCTGTGGATATATATATCTATACACAAATGTATATATCCATATATAGACATTACGTGTAGAAACCAGCATTCATTTGCTATGCTGTGAGCGGATTACACACGCACAGGCGCACATGCATATCCTTATTGTGGGTTACGTAGGTTTACTAAGTCTTTGTGCTTACGTGGGCTTTATTACTTGTGACAGTACCAGTAAAATATCTGTAATCCGGTTAACGGACATATGCGAAACACACGTTCACCTTTATATATTTAAATGTCTGTACAGCACAGATGCATTCATTACACTTTAACATTATATGTGCTGTAGTCGTAGTTGAACCGGGACTGCATTCACGTTGGCCGGATGCTGTAACCACTATACGTTTGGTGTTCTGACTCATTTATATGCATACCCATAGTACATAGCTACATTAACATATGCCTCACCGCTTCACTTAGGACACAAGCATCCATTCTCCTGCTGGGAAAAATGCGGTACTACATATTACACATTCCCTATTCCCTACTGCTCTGGACCTAAGCTGCATATTTTATCACTGCAGGGATATTCAGAACCCCAAGGCTTATAGTCCTGACACATGCAAGTCTTTAATTGTCAGGGTGTTCATGTGGTGATCTGGGTTTAGGCTTGTCCGCCTGGTGAATGGAACTGACTTGACCGTGTTCAAATGTCAGACAAAGCACATGGACAGAGTTTGTCCATTTTAAACATTTTATCTGTGTTTACAGACACAGGTGTTTGGGCACCTGTCAGCAGCTTATAATGTTGGCAATACATAATATGGGTGGGGGTAGTTACAATACATAATCCACGGTGTTGGTGTTCCCATTCACATTATTTTACCTGTGTTTACAGACACAGGTGTTTGGGCACCTGTCAGCAGCTTATAATGTTGGCAATACATAATATGGGTGGGGGTGGTTGCAATACATTATCCACAGTGAGTGGTGTTCCCATTCACATTTGACTATTTCCTGTATTCATTCATACAAGGATTATTATTTTGGACATGAATTATCTATGAATTAACTACAGGTATGCAGTAGTACAGTAAACATATGTGAAGGTTTGTTACAGTAAGAATGTACGAACCTCTGTAATACTCAGGGACTATCCCACATCCTCCACAACATTTCATGCTAATGTACATACTATTATTCTGTGAACTTTCAAAGTTTGTGAGAGCAGTATTTACATCTGTCCCTATTTGTCCACCCGTCATTTTAGGCTTTGTCCAGATTTTGTTGCTGTAATAGGTTGAGTGGTGGTGTCGGTATGTGATTGGGTTGAATATATACTGTCGATAATTCAGTGGGGAGTAGGGTTACCACCTCTTCCTCTTTGTGAGGGGAAGTCCCACTTTGGACAGTTGTGTCCTGCGACGACACCTAAGACATGGCAAGTGTCCTGTGATTTTAAGACACAGGTATATTTCTTATTTTCTTTAATAGTTGCTACAGGTATTTTGTATCTGAAACACATAACTATTATTTGGGTTAGCATAAGCTATTCACATGCTATGACATAAGCTTTTATCTTGGCAAACAAGTGTAATTCTGTCCTTTGCACTGGCCGGGGGTCTGTTTTATCCTGCAAATTCTCACATTTCTACAAGGGATGTCCCACCTTGGGCATCTGAACAGGTGGCAACCCTAGTGGGGAGACCTGCATGGTGGACACTGTTCCATCCTGTGTAGTATGTTTTGCATGTCTGTGTAGACACTGAACAGTACCGTGACTACACATACATGTTTTGTCCAGATGTGTACAGTACTGGACACTGTGGCGTGTAAACAACTCTGAGGTTTCAACAGGTTACTTATCCCACACGGGATGTACACACATTTTGCCGAAACATGAACGTGCGGGCATTTGGATTTACGTAACTGTGATGGGATGTTTACAAATGTGGGATACATATTTGCAATCCTGACACTGCCTAGGATGATACTTCCTACTACATATGGGGAATACTCGCTATGTGTAGGTGTACTCTTGCCAAGGCTGGTAGCTGGATTTGGTGGACATTCGGACATGGGTGCGGGTTATGTGCTATACAGGGGTTGTTGCGTATTGCATTTGCATGCATGGGTTCTGCTTTTGGATATCCCGGTTCCGCATATAGCATCCTATGTGTATGTGCTGGTTACGTTCCTGTTCATGTGTAAAGCACATTTTAATATACATATGTTTGTGTGTGTTTGGTATACAATTTGGACTGTCAGGTTTCTTTACGGTTGTTATATAGCCACAACTGCCCAGCTGTGTACTATCACTACCACTGTGGGACTGCTGGTGACCATGCCCATGGGGCTAGACTTGTGTATTGGCGGCGCGCTGACATGATGTGCTTCACTTCCACTGGGTATAACTACTGACAGTGCAGTAGATTACGTACACACAATTTTAAATATCATTTGTTCCATGGACGGAAACTCATATTGTGTTGCGTGCATTTCTGTTTGGTTCTCCATTTTGTGTGGCCGGGAACTGTCTTGCATGCTTTGCATACATTTCATTATCCACGGACACTGATAGGTGCGATTACTATTGCAGACAGGCTATAATATTCAGCAGTTTAGGTTGCTCATCGCCAGCCGACATTGACACGCCTCCGGGCATAGCTTAGTAATGCCCCATGCACTCGCGCACGTGTCCTATGCATGTGGATGTGGTGGCAGCGCACCTTCATTAATATGCATATGGTGCTACTACACCATATATACTCCACACGGCCGGCGCAGACCTTACACCGGCCTTGTGCCGAGCTTCATGAATTCGGGGGATTGTTTGTTACTCAGTCACAGACAGACAGATTCACACACACAATTGCCAAGTTGGGGGTTAGAACACCTACCTAACTAATTTAGCATACTACAACAGTATGTAGTTACAGGATGCGCTACAGGGCTTACTGGGCTATTGCTTTTCCAGAGTTGTATTTCCAGGTGAATGACATCAGCAGCCTTGCCAAAGTCGAGTATGTGTATTGTACGGAGTGTGAGTGGCCTAAAAAGCATTGCACTCTACTTAGTCAGACACACACACCAACACGCACAGTTGACTGGTCTGGGGTTAGAACACCTACTAAACTACTTTATCACACTACAGCAGTACACAGTTACAAGATGCACCATGGAGATTACTGAGCTAGGAATTTCCCAGAGGTGTATTTCTAGGTGAGTGACATCAGCCTCCTTGCAAAGTCGAGTATGTGTATTGTACGGGGTGTGAGTGGCCTAAAAAGCATTGTTTTCTACACAGTCAGACACACAGTTGCCAGGTCTGGGGTTAGAACACCTACTTAATTACACTACAGCAGTACGCAGTTACAGGATGCACTACGGAGTTTACTAGGCTATGATTTCCCCAGAGGTGTATTTCTAGGTGAGTGACATCAGCAGCCTTGCCAAAGTCGAGTATGTGTATTGTGCGGGGTGTGACTGGCCTAAAAAGCATTGCTCTCTATGCAGTCAGACACACACACACACACAGTTGCCAGGTCTGGGATTAGAACACCTTCCTAACTACTTTATCACACTACAGCAGTACGCAGTTACAAGATGCACTATGAAGATTACTGGGCTATAATTTCCCCAGAGGTGTATTTCTAGGTGCATGACATCTGCAGCCTTGCTAATGTTGTGTTTATGAACTGTACTGAGTATGAGTAGCCTAGAAAGCATTTCTCTCTACACAGGCAGAGACCGAGACATGCACACATACACACACTCACAGTTGCCAAGTCTGGGGTTAGGACTACTACCTAACTAGTTTATCAGTACAGCAGTACACAGTTATGGGACACACCATGGGGATTACTGAGCTACAACTCCCCCAAAGGTGTATTTCACATTACATGACCTCAGCAGGCTTGTCATGATACTGCTATGGGGAAGGCGGTGTGTGCATGGGCCATAACCCATTCATGTAGGGGTTGACATGCTACATGCGGGCACACATGGGGTCATATGCCACAGGTACGTGTATACAGCTGCTAGGTGACAACTTCCTTGTACAGTCATGTTGCACAGCTGGCAAGTGCAACATGCTAACATGCTGACAAGATACTGGTGGCTAGTATCTGCAGTGAGTGACACCTGCACCTCATGTGTTTGGGGCCCTTTGGCTGTGTGCTGGGTGAGACAGGCCCAGATGGCTCCTTGTCATGGTCACCCTCTTCAACACATCTATGCCCATCTACCTTTGGCTTATTATAGTGTATTGTCCTTACATATATGTCTGTATTCCTATCCACTGTGTGTGCAAGACAGGAGTGGTGCATACTGACATGTGTCTGCACTGAGAACTGCAACTGCCAGATATGTCTGGTCCACTGTTGTTTGCTGACATGGCCTTCTTGTGTTTAAGTGTGTGAGCATGCCCAGTATGGGCTTTCAGTATGTTGTTGACTGACATTACCTTCATTCCTCTAAGTGTGTGAGCATGCCCAGTATGGCCATCTATATTGCATGTGTGGATCAAGTCCAGGTGGTTTGTACTGCGGTGCTGACCTGCTGACCTTTGTGTTGTACAGAGACAGGTAGCATGCTGTGTCTGCAGGGTATACATCAGTCATTTGGCATTGACTGTTGCTACATTTCTGCATAGCGGGGGGGACACCAAACTGTTTCTACATTTCTACACAGGGGTGGGGGGGCACATCTGACTGTTACTATAAGTGTACATAGAATGGTGGGGCACACCTTACACTTTTACACAGTTGCTAGGACTGTACTGGTATGTCAGGTACACTATATCAGTCTGCAGTCTTACCTATCGTGCTGGCTGGAGGCATACCAGTGTACTACAGATCGTAGCTTTCACTACCTACATATTAGTTTCTGACTTCCTAGCCTTCACAACTTACATCCAACAGGCAGGCCTGCTGTAGTCTGTCTGTGTAGGGCTGGGGTAGGGGTTACCCATGAGGCTCATTCAGAGGCCATAGTACAGCATTTGTTTGTGTTTGTCTACACCTATCCTGCTCGCTGTGACTATTGTTGGGTATGTGCACCCCCGACTGACATGTGTGAGTCACTTACCTTGTGGGTGTCCCAGTATTGAGGGTGGTGATGCAGAGCTGCCTATGTCAGATGCACATAGTACACTCCCTATACATGGTTGAGCACAGGTAGTGTCATGTTTGGCATCTCTTTTACGTAGATTACCTTCCTACTGCTGTATGTGCGAGTCGGAGAGAAGTGTCATTCCCTGGGTCCCTACTGTGTCAGTGCATGTGCTATGCGTTGCCTCTTTGCCAAGGTCAGGGCATACTGGGCATGCCTCCTTCTATCTACTAGGGCAGGCTCAGGTTGTTCCTCCTCTGAGTCACTCTGCGCCTATGCAGACCTTGGCACTGGTGGGGGGCTATGTGGCCCTGCCCCATGCTGTTTCTGCTGCAGTTGTTTCCGCAGAATCATATTGTTTAGCATGGCACATACAAGGACAATTTAGGTACATGTAGTTGGTGAGTACTGCACGGCTCCACGAGATGTGTCCAGGCACCGGAACTGTGACTTCGACATCCCAAACACATGCTCTATTATGATTCGTGTTTGTGCGTGTGCATCATTATGGAGTTCTTGTTCGGGTGTGTGTGCATTTATGATGGGTGTCATCAGCCATGTCTCCAGTGCGTATCCAGCATCCCCCACTAGGTGACCATGTAGGATGTCCCCACTGGCAAACATCTGGTACAGCTGCGTCAGATGCCAGATGTGTGAATCGTGGTAGCTTCCTGGGCAGCCAGCACACACATTCATTATTATGCACTGGGCATTGCACACAACCTGGCAGTTTATGGAAGGGAAGCCCTAGCGGTTGATGTAGACCCTACCCCACTCACCTGATGGTGCTTTAATGCAAATGTGCATGCAGTCTATTGCACCCACTATCTCAAGGTATTCTACTATTTGGTGGAAGAAACGCATATTGCTGGCCAACTCCTCACGGGTGATGAGGAAATATACATGCTTACCGACATGTGCTGACATGGCATCCAGGAACTGGGGGAGTACTCTGGATGCTGAGCCCTGTGAAATACTCATCATATCCCCAGTTGGCCTTTGGAAGGTACCTGTAGCTAGTATTCTTAGGCCTACACATACTTTGGTATCCACTGGGGTGGGTTCCCCTCTGTTAGTTCTGTGTGTGAGGCCTGGCTGGCACAGCTCAACAATTTACTGTAGGAGGTCCCTGTCCACCGTATAGTGCTCCACTATCTCCAGCTTATGTAGCCCTTGGTAGGTTACCCTGGGTCTGTACACTCTTCTCCCTTTCCTCACTGTGGGTTGTTCAGCAGCATTCACATCCTCACCACCCTCAGCCTCTTGCACATGCTGGTTTATGATAGTAAAAGCAGCCCCTAACATTTTTTCTTTTGCTTTTGTTTTGTAAAATTCCCCCATGTGTATACACCGGTGGTGCAGAGTTTTTGGGAAAAACAAGGGGGAAAGGTGTTCGCATAGTTATAGTGGTGTGCTGGGCTGGTCTGGTCTGCTGCCTGTGTAATTGGCTGATTCTGATATATTTCACCTGTCAGCTAGTTCTCCTTGATTACCTTCCTACTGCTGTTTTCCCTTCCCATTGCCTCCCTGTTTTAGCCTGTGTGTGCACCACGCAAATGGAGTGCTCATATGTGCACAGAGCTGCTTTTTCCTGGTTTAACTTCCTTTTTCTTTCTGTAAAACCTGGTGCACAGTGCGCACACCCGCTTACACTTTGTAAAGTGTGCAAGGCAGGTTTAGACACACCCCTAGCTTAGCTGTGCTAACCTAGGAGCAATCCCGAGCCACAGGTCTCCAATCCGCTTACAGTATGCCTGACACACTCCCCCATGATGTCACCTATATCCTAGTCTTGCACCCAGCTATTTATACTCTTACACTCTTAGGACCTGCCTCACACCCTGGAAAAATTTGGTATTCACTAACCTTTCCCTCATTTGCATAGGATTGCCTGCTAATGCATTGTTACATGTCCCACACTGAGACTCCCCCCTTAGCAACCACTACTCACTGGCCAGGTTGTCTTTTGCCTGCCATTGACTTGCATGGCAGAATACTGAATTTTGTTAGAATTCTCATTTTTAGTTTATTTTCTTAATCCCCCCCCCCCCCGATCCAGTTTGCATGCCGTTGCCCTATGCCGAGATTGGCAAAAAAAAAAAAAGTTGTTTTATTTATTTTTTAAACAGTTTACAATGCCAGTGGCCTTCTGCTTGGCCATTGGCATGCTTCCTCAATAATATGCAGCCTTTATTTGGAGCTGTCATAGCTCCATTTTGGAATTTGCAGAAATGTACTCGGTTACTAACCGAGTATATTTCTGCAGATTGCACTTGTCTTGCACGGACTATTGCAAGCTTCCTGGATTGCAATATCACCTCATTTGCATGGATTTCTCCAGCAAATGATGTTATTTGCATACCAGGGCTTAGTCCGTGCAAGATTAGTGCTGGAGCTCTCGTGCATACCCCTGCTGGCTGTTCCTGGATCGCATGGCAGACATATTGCCTGCATGAGCTACTGCACTCATCTTGCACTCCATGCAGGCTTTTGAGAATCTGGGGGTGTATCTATTTTTGTACCAATTAATGTTTAATATTGTCTGTATTTATGTTCTTGTCAGAGCTTTTCTCCCCAGGCCTCCGCTGAAAATGGGCTCTTTTAGGCCCAGTGGACTTTCCCAGTAAACAAATGCAATAAATAAATAAATAAATAATAGGCAACTGTTCCATTTTGGAATCTCCTGTTGATAATGTGCACCTACTTTAAGGGGTGCTTTGATAAAATCAGTGTAGTGATTGTTGATTATCCCAAAGTAATTTGGCCATTAAGAACAGTAATGGTAACAATTCTTTTTTTAAATATGCAAATGTTTGTACTTAAAAAAATGCATTTTTATTGTTGAAGATTTCAAAGAGGATTTTAGGGACAGAGATTGGGAGAATGTTTTACTTTATAAGAAATTAGTGTAACAGTTTAAATTAAATGGGATGATGTCATAAGGCTTGAATGAGACACAGCTGTTATTGGTCCTGTATTAAAAATGCTAGCCTATAGATTTTGCTTTAATAAAGTATTGTAGACTTGTGATAATATTTGGAGTTTGAAATTGTTTAGTTGTGATATACTGATGAAGTCTGAATTTAAAGTTGGATAAAAGTGCTCTTTCTTAATTAAAACCTCTGTGTGCTGCAAGTGCCTGGGTTACATGTTTATTATTTTTCTTGGTGTTGTGTTTCTTGCTCACAAGGCATATACAAGAGGTCTGTAAAAGCAGCAACAAGCATTGCAGTGAGATTACTAAAATGTGACAAATACTTCCTGCATTTATTTCTATTAATAACTAATATAATCAATACACTTTACTACAGATTTATCAGTGATGTTTGGATTCATGGCTTGGAAAGCTGTCATATCTTTTTTAAAGGTATCTTTGTCATTTACTGCTATTCAGTGGTAGTACTTTTGTTTGAATTATACAGCTATTTTCTTTGGAATGTACTAGAATAAGAGTTGATTGCATGAAATATTTGCTGAGGGTCCAGAGGCTACACAGTCAATGACCCATTCAGGTGTCAAAGATTTTGACCTAACATTTCCATCATTTGAGATGTTAGAACTCCTTATGAATCAATGTAATATTGCAGTATTTTTTTTAAAGTAGTTCATATTGATTTATGTGTGAAATTTCATACAAAGTATATCAGTAGACCACAACTCAATTCTGGTCAGTACGTCATTAATCTCTGTTTGTGATTTCCTTCTGCTTTGCTAATATGCATGTTATGCCATATCAGTGGCACATGAGAATTCTGTTGATTAGCCAACTGGACAAATGCCCTTTGTAGAAGGTTCAGCATTTTCTTTCTTCCAAATGACATAGGTCTATTACAGGGGCTGCAGCCCCTCCCCCCCAGCTGTAAAATAAAAAAACTAGCTGCATGTCTGCTTTCCTATGTGCTTTCCTATCCGGACTGCCATCTAACCAGTCTGGATTACAAAAAGAAGGCAATCAGTGTAGATGCCCCAGAAGTCTATGCAGTAACCACATAGATTGCAAGGAGAACAGACTGTGATGATTGGCTCCCAGCACTCCCGGCTCATATTTGACACACTTTGATTGGCTCCCAGCATGGACGCACTCTCAGACTGACTGCTGCTGCAAGGGAGTAATGGCAGCAGCTCTGCACTTTGCTTCTGTAATTTGGAAGCTCTGCAAGGAATATATTGGAAGCAACCACTCTTAGACTTGGGAACTAGCGGGTCAGAAGCAAGCATTCTTGCTGGTGGAATATATGACTGTGTGTGTGTGTGTGTGTGTGTGTGTGTGTGTGTGTGTGTGTGTGTGTGTGTGTGTGTGTGTGTGTCTGTGTGTGTGTAAAATGCTCCAGTTGAATATTCCTGCTGGCTAGAGCTATTCAGGCTCAAACCCTATACCTTGGATACAGGTAGCAAGAGCCTGAATTCCCTACCCACCACCACTGCAGATTTTTACCTCATATGTTTGTTCTGAATCTGTTCTGTTCCATATAAAATATGTGGTTTTCTAGAGTTTTGTAATAAATGACAGGCATTTGAATTTTATACTTTATATTCTTCAGAAAATACATGGTAACACTACACAAAACCTTTTATTCTAGCAATTTTCTAAGTTTATAAGATCAATATTTGAAAATTGTTCTTATTTCTGGAGCTGTATTCCCCCATCATTGGCTTTGTCCAGGTTTGTTGTGCTACTAAAAGGTTGAGGGCCATTGTGAGAACTGTGAACTGAATTCACTGAATATGTTTGGGGGCTGTATTCCCCCATTATTGGCTTTGTCCAGGTGTTTTATGCTAAGAGGTTGAGCGCTATGCTATGGTGAGAACTGAATTCACTAAATGATAGCCATTTAAGTTTCAGTCTTTGTGTCTTTCAAGAAACAGCTTATATGGCATAGTGGTATGTTGCTCTAACTGTAGTGCATATGGTCCTGGGACCAAGACTTGGTAGTGAAATGCATGGTGGTAACATAACATTTTATTCTAGCAACTTTCCAAGATTATACAAGCAATGTTTAAAATTTGTCTCTGTTGTTCTGGCTTTTATCCTCCCCCCAATAAATTTTGGCTTTTTCCAGATTTCTTGTGCTGCAAAGTTGAGAGATACAGTTGACTGTCGACTGGATTTTACAAGGAGCTGAGAGCTTGAAGAGAAATTTAGTGCTGCTTATACTGCACTCACTTGCATTGTTAATAGCACAACAGGTAGTGTACTTCCTGTTGATGCAGAAGGCTGCGGGTTCTACTCCCGCTGTATGTAGATGCATTGCTGATATGGTACTGTTTTGTACTTTTAAAGGGGATGGATGCTGCAGTCCTGAGAATGTCCTCTGGCGGCAATACCTAGTAACTATGAACCTGTTATCAGTTTGCCATCCATTCTCTATTGCAATATTACTAGCTTATCATTTTTTAATGTAACATAGGCAATTTATTCCTTAAGGGCAACAGACACTTTATCTGTAGATAAAACAATGAAATATACAGTTGTTTGCTAGCGGCAACTTCTTCATTAGTTACAGAGCTCTTTAATGTGGAATTATTTAGATGACTTTTACTTCTGCAGAAATTGTGCATATTTACTGATACCGGTGGATTGTAGAAGTTTGAGTAGACGTTTATGATGGAAATTTTCTGAACTGGGCAGTTTTGTCATTATTGGTGCATGCATTTTGTTTCATTGTTTACTGGAAAAATGTTCAAAACAATAAATTTAAAACACCCTCTAACAACTGTACTGTATTATACAAGGAATATAATTTAATACAAATCAGAAAAGTGTTTATTGATTATCTGATCAGCTCAGGTATGCCCCCTCCCAGTTCTTGGTTGGATGTGTTTGATTAGGAACCAGTTAAATCAACTGTCTACAAGTACAAACTTTCTTTGTTACTGAGTATTTTCACTGAGTCTGAATGCTACTGAAAGCGATGAAGCCAGATTGAAGCAATTGCTTCTCTTAGATATTCATTTTTTGGGGGTGGGGGTACTTATTGTCCACACCTAGAGAGCTAAGTCCGCCGTGTAGCATTTCTGCCACACAATTCTCCCAGCTGAACTAGACCTCTCAACTGTCCAGATTTTCGCAGAATGAATAGATTTTTGCTTCTTATTTTTGGTTTGTTCCTCATAAAGTTTGTGGTTTTCTGGCAAATCATTTAGGATTGAAGTCACTTAATAATGACAAACATTGAGTTTCAGACTTCATACCCTTCAGAAAAATGCATGCTAAAGCAAGACTTGTTGTTCTATCAACTATCTAAGTTAATATAAGAGCAGCGTTTAATACTGTTTGTTTGTTCCCCCAATATATTTGGTGTTGTCCACATTTCCTGCATTAAGAGGTTGAGAGGTATGCGTAAATAAATTGCTTTATAGAGTTAGGTATATCCAACCCTCTCAACTGTCCTCGATTTTGGCTCAAAATGTTGCTCCCCTCTTAATAATCCCTCCGCAAAATGGCAATTTTGGAAGAAACGTGGAGGGTTTACAATTAATAAATAATTGTAATGATCAGAGTTACAGATTACTTTTATTTTAGAAATGCATGTAGATTCTCTTATTTTGTCAGCTGCTCAAATTAACAGTACTAATATTAAAAAAGTGTCCCTTTTCTGACAGGTTCCCAGCTGCATTGTGTGACTATTTTATATTTTTGCATCACATTGTTGGTCTGTTTTTCATAAAATTGTGGTTTTCTGGCAAATTAGTGGCAAATCATTAAAGATTGAAGTTAGAAAATAATGACAGACATTTCAGTTTCAGATTCCATACCCTTCAGAAAATTCATACTAATGCAAAACCTACTATTCTATTATCTTTCAAAGTTTATAAGAGCAATATTTAAAATTTGTCCTTATTTTTGGGCCTTTGTCCCACTTCTGTGTATGGCTTTGTCCAGATTTCTTGCTCTGAGGTTGACAGGTATGACAAATATGTCAGGGCCATCACAGTCAGCCAGAGACATTTCAAATTGTGACATACTTGTTGTACCACACTCCCCCATGTAGTGACTCTGGATGTGTCCAAGCAAAGCAAGGAGCAGTTATGCAGTGTTAAATGTGCAAAGTATCCCCCCATCCTAGGTCAATACAAGTACGACCATGGCTTTTCATCTGTCCTTGATTTTGCATAATGTTCTGGATTTCTGTCATATTTTATACTGTTGCGTTTATGCGTCTTATTATTCGGAAAATGCATGTTGTTGCAGTGCATGTTGCTCTGTGTTTAAGTAGCAAGGCTTTAATGACCATCAAGTAAGCTTGTCTGAGATTGTAAGATGCAAGTAAGCTTTAATAAGCATACTGTTAAAGAATTATCAACATTAAAGGCCTTTTTGCTGTTGCCATGCAGAAAATATTTACATAGCTAGATAACATATTGAAATGCATATGACAGTATTTGTAATAAAGGACAGGATTACAGTGTTTTCAGAGTCTCGTTACATTTGTTGGAGACTTGTAGTCATCTTTGCAGGCTTTACCTGTAAACTAAACAGAATGCCAATATATCATGTGTGGTCCATAACCTGTGCAGTAATCCTTTAAGCAATTTATCTTGAGCTTGTTTCTTGTTTGCTGTTCATTTTTTACTTTGATCGTGTTTTCCCCATGAAACAAGTAGACAGTTGTTGTCAGGCAGCACTGCAGCAGGTCTTTTTTGGATACGAAACATTTTTACAAGTGTGGGTTATCAGGATCACAGAGATTGCTACTTTCAGCATGTTACCTGGTACTTTTATAAAAATGAATATAAATTATAATTAGAACTGCAGTGCAAGAAGAAGTGGTTTGAGTTGAGTGCTGCTTGCTTTTTTTATACTTTATTTCGGCTGGCATTCCAATAATGTATTTAAAAAGTAATTTATTTTTTAATGCCTCACAACCCTTTTGTTTCCATCTAGATATTAAGTAAGCTGTCATGTAGCCAATGCATTGAAATTATTTTTTTCTTCTCCAATTCATTTTGTCTTGATTGGACTCTCATAATGATGGTTTGGCACCCAGGGCAGCATATTTAATTAAAGTCCCAGTTTTGTGGTTTTGAGCATAGCTCTGCCCCTTTCTAGTTGGCCACACCCCTTCCCATTGGCCCCACCAATTCAGCTGTCTCCTGCAGCCCCCTTTGATTTGAAGTCACTAGCTGCCACTGGTCTATTGCAATTGTGCAGCAACTATTTATAAATGCACAGATATCCACAATGTACATTAGAAGTAGTTCATTTTTCCCTGAGGAACATTAACCTCACAGATACATAGATAGATAGATAGATAAATAGATAGATAGATAGATAGATAGATAGATAGATAGATAGATAGATAGATAGATAGATAAAGGGGATACATGGGGCAAAGCTTCTTGCATGTAAGTGTGGGTGGCTTTGCTCTCCATAACAAATCAGGATTTGAGTACCACTTAATTCACACAGAAACAGTATTCAACCAAAGAATCCATTAATGCAAGTTTTTAGTCAAGTGAGATCATTACTAGGAAGCTGCTGTCTACCAGCAGCAAAAATCCACAATATTACTATTTGTTAATAATACTTTCTGTACTTTCAGATCCCTACAGTCATTATGTGCAGGAAAATACTTATCTAAAGGAAAGGCATTAGATTCTTGGATCCACAATGTCAGAGCCATTAACCATTCTAATGAGCATACTAATTTTTGTCAGGTCCAGGCTATCCAGCCATTTGCCCCTTAGCTTACTCTCAGCAGATCATACAAATTGCTTTGCTTATTAGCCTGCTCTCACCAGATCATAAGAGTCACTTTACTTACATTACTTCTCAATATTAAATATATATGTGCCGGCATCATACCTTTCAGCTATACAGATTTTCACAACATGCCCAGATTTCTGCCTCATATTTTTGGTTTGTTTCTCATAAAATTGTGGTTTTCTGGCAAATTGTTGGTAAGTAATTGAGGGTGGAAGTCAGAAAATAATGACAGTTGTTCGAGTTTTAGACTTTATACCCTTCAGAAAATTCATGCTAATGCAAAGAATGTTATTTTATCAACTTTCTAAGTTTGTAAGAGCAGTATTTAAAAAGTTCCCCTATTTTTGGGCCTTTGCCCACCATTATTTATAGTTTTGTCCATATTTTGTGCTCTAAGAGGTTGAGAGATATGGTCTGCATTAATTACAGTTAATGCATGTCATGATTATTTTAGACAGTATGTCATTTGCTGAAAGTATTTTTATTGTCACTTGTATCTAGAATTCAATAGCCTGGTTATATTATATTTTAAGAACTTCATGATGTTTATGCAAATATCTGGGACTTAAAGTGCTTCACATAATATGGTACTGAAAGACCAACATTTCTGAGAAAATCATATTCTGTATTGCAATACACTGTGGTAAACCCACCTAGTATCAGGTAGCTTCTACCTTGCCTGCCTCTAACACGTCAGCATACTATCCTTCAAAAGCCTTTTTGTCAGTAATATAATTTTGTTGGCAAATAGATAGATGCACTATAATATTACATTTCCAATCCAACTTATTTAAAATTTCATGGAAAGAAATGCGTACACCAGCATTCAACTGAAAGCTAAATCTTGCTATTAATCAGTTCTTTATGCAGCAAATCAGAAAAAAATGTTTGCTTTTAATTAAGCACATAGACAATGAACAAGAAAAATAATTCACAATACTGATTTGACATTGAGTTACTAACTTTTTATTCTCTCTCATGGGTGCATAGGAGACTACTAGGCTAATGGCTTAAAAGCCCTTACAAGCCTAACCAATATAACCTAATTTTACCCATTATGTGACCCCTAGGGACAAGACAATGGCATGGATGTGTGCCTCTGCATTGAGTATCTTACAGATTGCCCCTGCCCATAAGAGACATAGGCACTACTCCAGGTGTGAATTTGTGATTCCTCATCCATTGATCCAAACTGCATTTGAAGAGGGCCATGGAAGGGCATGTGAATAAGAAACCTGTTCCAAAGAACGGGAAGTCTCTGAGATACATATCTGTCTCTCCAGCATGTTTTGTTTGAGTCACTAACTGTTTACATCCCTAGACTGGGTGACCCTCATGCTGTTTGACTTGCGGATGTGTAGCAGCTCCATCAGGGCTGAATTTAAGACAGTCTTGTAGGTCAGGCAGAGGTCTCCTTTTAATAGTCTGTAGCCAGACAAAGTAAGAGGATAGGGCTTTTAGTCTTTTCCTATAATTCATGTTGCTTATAGGTTCATAGGTTCATAGGTAGGTACTAGACTATCGGCCCA
This sequence comes from Protopterus annectens, assembly GCF_019279795.1. Taxonomy (NCBI): domain Eukaryota; kingdom Metazoa; phylum Chordata; order Ceratodontiformes; family Protopteridae; genus Protopterus; species Protopterus annectens. Next base: position 234,912,904 of record NC_056740.1, on the reverse strand, counting down.
AGGGCCTAAGTAAGCCTAGCCAACAAGGTTATTTTCCAGTGCCCCTGTCAAGCAGAGCCATATAAGTGATTCCCAGGGTGTATTCCCTATTTCCCATCCACTCATCAAGATTTTTCTTGAAGAGTACTAATGAAGAGCTTTGTTTGACATAGATGGGTAGCCTGTTCCAGAGTATGGGAACTCTCTGGGACAGGAATCTATCCCTCCAGCATGTCCTGTTTATTGTGGTGACAAGGTTTAGGTCCCTAGAGCGTGTAGCTCAGAGGGATTTCTTTAGGTGTAACATGCCCAACAGCTCTGGGTTTGACATAGCTTTATATGTTAGGCAGCGATCACCTCAGAGTAGGCGATATGCTACGGAGTAAAGCTGTAGTTTTTTGAGACGATACAACTTGTATTTTTTTTCTGAGGAATCTCTGAGGTCACTCCAGCTGCAGTAAATGCCTAGTGAAGTATATGCCAAATGGAACCTTGTACTCAATTATGAGAACAGCAGGAATATAATTTCCTTGGTGGACTTAGATGCTATACCTTTACTTAAAAGTTGTGCCACATAAAAGGATTTCCTCAGCAATGTGGACACATGGCAGTCCTATAACCAAAAGCAAATGACAACAATTTAGACTCAGATATCCAAAAATAAGCACACAATGCAACTTTACCTAGATTTTAGCTTTTGCACCTGCTTATTCTATAGCAGCTACTTGTCTAACTTCCATCAGTACACTCATTTCTATCAAACCTGTGGTCCAGATTCCATAACGTTGGTAGAATCTGGAACAGTTTGCCTTGTTCCATGCAAATGCTGCGTATAAAGAAGTAATACACAAATACACCTCAGTGTACATTTATGTATTTATTTATGTATGTATGTATGTATTTTACATTTAATAACTGGGAAAGTCTGACTGGACACAGGTCCTTTTTCAGAGGAGGCCTGGGGGGAAAAGCTCCACATACAAGATACAAATCCCAGATAAATATACAATTCAAATTACAGTTTGAAAAAAAAATAGAATGTAAAATAACAACATACAATGCACAGTGCAGTGATACAAAAATGTGACAGTAAATCCAGTTGATGAAAGGTACAGGTTATGGTATATACAAACAAATGCAGTTTAAGAATTATATAATTTGTGGTCAGAGATGACCCACACCATAGATTTTAGATAGCAATACAACAAATTTATATGTGAGGGATGTGATAAAAGATCTGTTGTAGTTTAAAATACTAAATCTAGGTTTGAGAAACATTATATACTGGAAATGCTTAGTCTTGTTGATATATAGTAATGTAGAACGAACAAGGAGTTGAGAAATCAAAGTCTCAGAATTCTGAGGTTAGTAGTTTAGTAATTTAGTTGATGCAAGTGGATTAGATAGTTTCAGAAATTGAGGGTGAATTAACCAGGGGTGGTGCAAGAGCATAGACATGTATCTGCCAGATTAGTTTTTAGCATTTGTTTAAACTTTGTATTTAAGAAATATCAAAATATATGACAGACAAAGACTAGAAATTAACTTGAAGGACAGGTAAAGTACACAGACAGCACACCGTACAACATGGGTGAAGGAAAATGAACAAACATGGTAGGGATGAAATGCACACACATATGTTCCTATGCACTATACAGTGCTGAGATGTTGTAAACTATGTGACATTCATACCTGAATGTGTATGATAGATGATAGGTGTGTGTTGTAGGGAATTACAAGGGGATTGTATTATACAGTGGTACTGAATCCAATCATCAAGTAGTCTGTCAGCAGTACAAGTGTAAACTAAGCTACATCATGGATGAACAAATCCAGCCATGAAAATGTAGGAGAAGGCAAAGCAGAGAATAGACTAGAACCTACAACACTGCATGTGAAAGTCAAACAAGCAAGCACAGTGCTAAACAGCAGTACTGTAGCAAAGCAAATCAAGAATGTGTCTGCTTAATGCACAAGGAAGTGTACACAACCTGAACATATGCAAAACAGAATGCAAATGCCAAAGATATATGCCACGTCAGAGGCAACTCAGATGTGTTGCTGTTTATGTGTGATCTACAATAGATTAACATGATGCTATCAGAAAACAATGACAGTACAAATACATACACTACTGACAAGGAATATTAAATGATAAGAAATGTATGTATAATGCTATTTAAGGAATGGTAGGAATGCAGAAAAGAAAGTCTTGGGTAATACTCGACTCACAAGTATTACAGGAAGCAATTGCCAGCACCTTGGGTGCATATGCCTTGCATGTGAATAATGGCAAAAATGTTGGCACAAAGTAGTATTGTAACAGTGCAACTACATGGCAATGATGATAATTTAGATGAAGGTTAACGTACGCTAAAACTAAAAGGGGGAAGAAAGGAGTATAACACAGGCCACATCAGTGAGGAAATGCCAGCAAAAGAAAGGAGGCACACAATAAAGCTGGACAACCTTACTAAGGGGACACATTACACATGCATGTGTTCACCATATAGGGTGGTATGGAAGTCCACCAAAGCTACATTGAAGCAAATTGCAAATATATGTCACATGAGCAGACTGCATTCCTGCAGATCCATGGTATAACTGGATAAGGTAATACAACACATAGCTTACGTTACATAAGTTACAAGTATAAAAACATGTCTAAATGTCTAACAAAAAGAAAGTTGGGTATTACAGGATTTAAAGATCTTAAGCAGGATTTGAATTCACAAAAACAAGACAAGTGGGAACTGCAATTAATTGCATCCATCAAGACTATGGAACAATCTTCTCCCCCTCTATAACCACACTACCTTCTAGCAATCACTTCAAGACTGCTCTAAAATCTCACTTAAAACACTCTGGCTATGTCCATGCACCAATCCTGACTAGAAACCCTCCTTTCCCTCTCCCCCTCCCCTTGCCCCTGCCTCATGCCACCTAAACATTATCTGCCTGAATTTATTGCTAAATTTGTAAATAAGATTGAGGTTTACTAGTCTAGAACAGCATCTGCTTGAGCTTAGTACTATCTGTACACACAGCCTACCTTGATTCCTAGCCTCAAGCTAGATATTGTTATGTTTGATATTGTATGTATATCTAATGTTTTGTCTGTTGTATGTATTTTTTACCATTGTATGTATATTCAATTGCTCTTGTACTCTGCTGCTCATTTATTGTTATGTGGAGCTTTCCTCCCTGGGCCTTCGCTGAAAAAGGACCTGTGTCCAGTTGGAACTTCCCGGTAAACAAATATAAATAAATAAATTAATAAATAAATAAATCCTAGAGTGCTAATCTTTCAGCTGTACCACAGCCAAGGGATTACATTTTTTGTAAATCAAATGTGATTACTGCACTCACTCAGAATGCATGGTCCCCTGCAATACTATCAGAGTTGTCTAACTCATGTCAAAAGTAATGTATGTGAATGGTTGTTGATTAATACTTAAGGCTGAGCATACATATTTTGTTTTCATTTCAATTTATGATAGAGGTGGGAGGTTGGCATAATGGTTAAGGTGTTTACATTACAGACACAAGGTGCAGGGTTTGATTCTCACATGGGGTAATTGGCTAGGCTTAAAATGGCCTGCAAGGGCAGTTAGCCTAGTACTAATCTATGAATCTATGAATCTATTACAAGGATATCCATGGTAACAGCAAATAGTATGGAACAATCTCTACATGTTGTGGATAACCAAGAAATGGTTAGTTATATGTGGTTATAAAACAGTCATGTATTACAAATCAGAGATTACTTCACATAGGTTACAAGTAACAAACATGTCTAAATGTTTAACAAACAACAAACTGTCCATTATAGAAATTAAAGGACTGTTGTGGGACTCAAACTTACAAACATAAAACAAGTAGGAATGCAGTTATTGACACCACTTACCACTTTAACCCAGCAGCTCTACAGCTACTTTACAATTACAGCTCCACATTTGCTGTAAATCAGGTGTGATTACAGCAATCACTTATACTAAATGCATGGTGACCTTAATTACTCTTACATTTTTCTAAGTCAGTCAAGAAGTAATGCGTGTTAATATTTAGTGCTGAACGTGTAAGACTAAGCTCACATATTCATCTTTCAATGACTATCATAAGTGAATCACACATACATCTGTGATAAAAAAGTACTTTGTGTGGTACATTTTCAAAGTTTTGTGAATAACAAAGAAGTGCATGGTCATCTGCTGCCTGTGTGCTGCAGGCATTAGTGCACTCCAACAATGCATGCCTCAACACACAACCAAACAACATACTCATATCATATGTTCAGAGGTTCATAGGTGTATACCAGGCTAACAATCACTAAGGCCTTTATAAACTTAGGCATGCAACCCAAATGTATCCCACAAGCTTTATGTTTTTGACATTTATATAAAGATGATTGTTGGGTATAACATGATTTACTGACTGCCTCTGTCCATCAGAGATGTAGGCACTAGACCAAGGGTGAACTTTTGATTCTCTAGCAAATGGTTAAACTGACATTTAAATAGGGTTAGGGAGGTACTTTATTTCACATGGATGGGGAGCCTATTCCAGAGAATGGAAATTTTCTGATATAAATATATTTGCCTCTCGAACACATCCAAATTATGTTGCAAGCAAAATATAGGTCTTTAGACCTAGTAGTTCTGATGCTTTGTTTTGCAGATGTGCCAAAGGTTCATCAGAGCAGGATCCAGGGATGCCATGTATGCCAGGCATAACTCACTTCTCAGTAGTCTGGAGGAGACAAAGCATAGGTATATGCAAGACTAATGACCACCTGGGCTTTTGTAAGCCTAACCATGCAATCCAACCCAACTATGCCCTTATGTATCATGGTCATTTATTAGGAGGGGGTGTCATAGGAGGTTTTTAGAGGTTATGTGGGGGACTAAGTTAGTTTGGGCATTATTGTCATAGGGGCCAGACCTGGGGTGAATTTCCAGTTTCCCATCCATTGGTCAAGGTTATAGGGGGTGGACTCTACTTCACATAGATGCGAAGACTGTTCCAAAGCATGGAGATCCCCTAAGACACATATATGTCTCACCAGCATATCTTATTTATGTCACAAGCAAAATTTAAATCCTTGGATCTAGTGGTTCTAATACTGTTCATTTTGCTGAGGTGCAAAATGTCCATCAAATCTGGATCCGAGGATGCCTTGTATGCCAGGCATAGATCTCTTCTTAGTGACCTGCAGGAGACAGACTATAGAGACAGGGCTTTACGGCAATCCATACAGGACAATGTGGTTATGCCATGGATTCTCCAGGTAAGGAACCTTTCTGGGCATTCCAACTGTTTCATAAGTTTGATCAATTACCTGTTGAAGGGGGCATTATACTCAATCATGGATCTGATAAGGGCCAAATAAAGTGGCACTTTGACTTCTTTGGACCTGGCTGTCATGCCCTTGGTTTTAGTTGGGTAACTTAGAATGATTTTCTTACTACATTGGCCACCTGTTGGTCAAAGTTCAGATTACTGTTTATACATATGTTCCCAGATCCGTGACTACTGGGTCAACTATTGGGGGAGTGTTATTGATTTGTTTTAGTCTGTGACTTTGGCACCAGTTATTTGTCTGTACTAAACCCTCTTGTAAGATGTTTGTGTCATGGGGGAGTCTATGATAGCTCCCAATTAATCTGTGAGCTTGGTCAGCCAAAGGCCATTGACATTCTTCTTTACGGCTGATGAGTAGATGCCAAATAGGAGTATTCTCAGGACAGAGCCCTGAGGTACTCTGCTGGTGACTGGTCCCATAGTGGAGGTGGTATCACCAATCCTGACTTCCAGGATCATGCCTGTGATCCAACTGGCAATCCAGCAAGTTATGTAGGTGGGGGGGGTCACGCCCAATTCAGTGAGTTTGTCAACTATATCTGAGTGGGATATTGTATTTAAAGCCTTAGCTAGGTCCAGGTAGGAGGTATGAACCATTTCCCCCTCATTCATTGCCTTGGTGACCTTCTCAAAGAAGTCCACCAGGTTTAGTAGGCATAACCTTCCCATGACAAAGCCAAACTGAGTTGGGTCCAGTGTTTGAAGTTTGGCTATGTCTTTGTTGATTATTTCTATGATGTTTCATTTCATGGCTTTGCATATTAGACTAGTCAGACTATTGGGCTGGAGTTTCTGGGGTCAATTGATGGTCCACCCTTATGAGTGTGATAAATGTTATAGTCTTACATTCTCATGTTACAAAGCCTGTTTTGAAGCTGCATATGAAACGTAACTCAAGTGGTCCTGATGGGTCATGTTTCAAGGTATTGAGGAGGCATCTTGGGATATTGTCAGGGAACACTGACATTGTGTTTCTGGCCTTAGCAAACACTGCCAGGACCTGCTCCCTGTTAATAATTGGGGGGGGTATGCTATTATGTATTTCAGGTTGGGAGCCGGGGGGGGGGGGGGATGAAATTTGAGCTGAATTTGTCAGCCAGCAAATTTGCTAAGATGCTATGCTCAGTGAAGGTGGCACTTTTGACCACCAGTTCAGCACACTTGTGTATGCTGCCTATGAAGTTTTGGACATAACTGTAGACGGCCTTGTGGTTGTCTTTAGCTATCTTGACCTCATAAATGGCCTGGTTCAACTTAATTAGTTCTCTTAGTTTACTGTTTAGTTTAATTAGAGAGCTCCTATCATGTGGGAGGTGCTCTTCCTGATTTTAGCCATGACATTTTTCCTTTTGTTATATACCCTATTAAAGATAGGATTCTACCAGCGTAGTTTGTTTTTAGAGTTTGTTTTGGGCTTACTTCTAGTAGGTACAGCAGCTTCTATACCACCATTTACATGGTTGTACAGGGGTTCTGTGAACAATTCTGCATAGGTTGCTGTGAATTAGGGTTTGGGAGTGGCACTGAATTTTGTCACACTATTGCTTAACAGGATGTAGTTTGCTTTGAAATAGTTAATAACTGTTATAGGGTTTGATGGGGTTACAGAGTTGATTTTTATTTTGAAGGAGATAGCTTTGTGAATGTGACATATGGAAGGGGGCAATACTTTCCATATTGGTGAGTACCGGAACCAGTATGATTGAACCTCTAGTGGATGTGTGCACTATCTTGTCAAAGGATTTTCTGTTAATAAAGTACAGGAATTAAGCCTGCAAGTATGAGGCAATGAATGTCTCCCAGTCTACAGAGTGATAGTTAAACTCTCCCATGAACAGGGTATTTGGTTTAATGGTGACTGTCTCCAGCAGGTCTAGATATGAGTTATGGAATTCTATGGACAGAGAGGGTGACCTATAGCTTACTAGGATATGGTATGGGACTTTGTCTATAGTGAGTTGCACGTGGATAAATTCCAGGGAATTTCTCTGTTTAATCAATGTAGAGCTACACATTGCTAATATAGAATGAGACTTCTCCACCGTTTGTCCCTGTCAGTGTAGCTGATGGCATAAAAGTGTGAAAAAGCACTGAAGCTTTGCACTGCTAAAGAACTTTTGGTGGATTCAGACCCTGTCTCAGTAACAGCACATATGTCTATCTTCTCTAGAGTGAAGAGAACTTGTCAGGTGTGGTGCTTCTTGTTTAGGCTCCTGGTATTGAGCAGTAACATATTTAGGCTTCTTTGGGTTTTATTTGCTATGTTGGTAGGTTTGTCAATTTGGCATTACCTAAAAAGGCTGTAAGGGATGGATAAAGTTTTAACCAATATTCAGAAGCCTAGGAAAGACATGTGCAGACCATCCTTTGCAAAGCAACATAGTTTTCTAACCATAGTCTCCCTTGCTGCAAAATATTGAATCCCCCTGGAAAGTCACCAGAAACTAAGCCAATTACTGATGTCAATCATCTTTTGTTCATACTGTGAATCATCCTTGGTGAAGATAGAGTGCTGCTCAATGCAAGGCACGTAACTGCCTCAGTTACAAGTAATGTATCTTATTTATTTTTGTTGTTTCTCAATAATGTCTCTTAATAGTCCTGATTACTGTTTTCATTTGTTTTATTAATCTTCTGACATTCTGAGTCTGATTTACTTTCTGTACTCTCTTTCATTTATCCTAATATGTCTATCAATCTCTATTAAATCAAGCAGGTCTTGTCTTAGCTCATTTTCTTCTGGATTCAGAATGTCTTCTTTGCTCTCTGTTTACTGTAATTAAGCCGTAGAAAATTCCAGAAAATCTTCCTGTGACATAGCTTCTTCAGATGCACCCTGCTGCTCTATTATATGGGAACCCTTTGTCCTGTACTCTGCAATATTACCTGTGTCAGAGTTGCCACTGTTTCCTGCTCCATTCCTTGCTGTGCAACTTCAACTGTACTTTCATGCCAGTCTCTTATAGAAGATTCCAGAGCATCATCATGTTGCAAATCTTCTTCAGATGCCTCCTGCTCCACCTGTTCTCCTTAATCAGGGAACCCATAATTCCATCATTTTGTAACATTATCTGTGTATAGTTCTACTCAATAAATGCTTCACTTTGCAGATTATCCATAACTTCACTTTCTATTTGTTTCATTTCTGCCTCATTTTTGTACCTTTTGTATCGCAAAATGTTCCATATCTGTGTGCCTCTGTCTGTATTTCTCTTCAAATGTCTTTGGAACTGCTTGTTTTGTATGGATTAGCTTGGCTTTCTGCGTTGCATACATTTTATACTATCTGCTTTCTTTACCATGTTCATGTCTCTTTTTTATACCTTTCCAAAACGTCTAGATTTTGTTTTTTTATATTTTCATACAATCCTCTGTTGCTTTTTTTCCAGCTGGCACAAAGTTCCTTTGTCTATTTGTTTATTCGTATTTATTTACTGGGGTAGTGCCCTTATCCATGTAATATGGATTCATGGTCTATGTTGTGGTTTTCATAAATCTGTTGTATTAATTGAATAAAAAATTCCCTTAAAAGCATTTGACAGCTTTTCTTGTGGAAATATTTTTCTTTCCTTTGATTTTTCTATCATTCTTTCTATATATCTTCTACCTGGAGTTCTGGGCTTCTTGCATAAGAGTAGAAATAGAAACAATATTGTGAAGCTGCTCTTAACGTTTTAAAGAATTTGGCTAATTTGAGACAAATGACTTTGTGGAGACTGATGCCAGCTCATCCTTTGCATTGAGAAGCAGTGGTGCCCCCTGTCCTCCACAGTGCCTACAGCAGCACTCGTTCACAATGTACAGACCTGCTGTGTTATACAACTTTCCCTTTCCTTTCAGGCAAATTAAACACTTGCTGGATGAGCAGGTTTCCTGAATTATGTAGCTTTCAGTTCCATGACAGAGCTGCTGTTTACAGCGCACAATAACTGTTACATAGTAGATATGATAACTGTGGTTCTCGTTGCATGTTGAAACAGCCAGAAATATTGGTGCTAGTAAAATGTATAAAAGCAGTTCAGTGCTATTTATATAGCATGAGAGACAACAACACCTTAATTTATATGTCTACAAGTAGGCTAGTGTTTAGTACCCTGTTGCTCTTTGCCATACAAGGCTTCAGAATACTTTTTTTTAGAATCTGGTTAATAGCAAATCTAGAATTATACATTTATTTACTCATAATCAAACACAAAGCTGAACAAGTTCTTCTTTAATAAAACTGTGTTGACATGTTCACAGCTACATCAAAACCAGTTTCTTCTGATAAAACGTTCTCTTTTTTGTTGTTCTTTTAGCTGTTTATAGAATGTTATATAATATGTTTATTAATCCTTTTTCTTCCAAACCTGCTGAGTCATCAGTGAAATGGGTCAGAAATTAATTTTCTCCAGTTACTGCATTTTGTGACCATAACAGTATCACTACAAGGCAAATCAGGGAAAATGAGATGTGTGGCAGAGTTTCAGAACAAATTTGAGCTGCTATCAACACCAACTAACTATACAAGAGTTGCTTTATCCCACCATCATTTGACAGCAGATGTGGATAGAATTGCTTTTGACACATCCAATATTTAGTATAAAATCTTACAAGATACATAAACAATTATTCAGATAACTGGGCTGGTATTCTACAGATATAACATCAGAACACAATATTCTTCCATTAGCACAAGTAAATCTCTATGGTAGATCACAATGTTTAATAGTTTGATGTCAGTGCTGGGAAGATAACATGCAGTAATCCTTTTTGATATGTGAAGTAGACTTACATGCAGCGGGCTGGTCTGGTCTGGAAAACACTTGTACTCTATTGCCAGCTTTTTAATTACTTACAGAGGACAGCCTCAGAGCTTTTCTCCCTGGAATTTTTAAAGAATATAGTAACAATTCTGTGAAGCTACTCTTATATGTTAAAGAGTTAAAGGGTTCAACTAATTTTTGACAGATGACTGCAATTTTTGACAGATGACTGAACAAATCTGAAAGATAAAAGCCACAGTATAGTATATTCAAATCAATGTCTGTGTGTGTGTGTGTGTGTGGGGGGCATCTCTCTCTGTCTGTCTGTCGATCTATGAAATATAATAATTAGTGATTGATTTTGCAATTTGTTGGATTCATTGTGGATTCATTTTGTTGAAAGCCTAAGCATCAGGAACAAGAGCTGAAGTAATGCTGTTATAGGGAACTCCAAACAGTGGTAACCACAATTTCAGAAATATATGAAAGCAATGCAGTTTGAGCAGTTTGAATAAATCTTCTTGCAAAGAGAGTGCATTCCCATACACCCTATGTCTAATCTGGGGCTTTCTCCCCACAACTCTGTTGCATAAGTAGACTAACTCCTAGGATCATTAACTTCAACATATAAGGACATTTTACTGAAAAATCAGCTTTTCTGTGGAAATCATTAGAGTTAGTACATTTAGAGAAAGTTGGTATGTGAGGTGTAAAGCCCCCATATGGAGAAGCTGTTCAGCTAAGAGATATTTATTTATTCATTCTTTATTGACTGGATTAATCTTAGTAAATTAATGCCTATTTTCAGGGCAGATCTGAGATGGTATGTATACTATTTGACCACTGCATCAGAAAGCTTCCCCTACTCTTTTTAATAGGTGCCATGTGTTCTTTTATAACTAATCGAGTCTCATCTGAAGGACAGCATACTCAGGAGTGCAGCACCTCCATTATGCTGCACTGCAGTGGCAGCAATCCATCTACCTTTTGCAGGAATTGAACCCACAGCGTTCTGCACCAAAGGTAAGTGTGCTACTTGATGTTGCATCACTAACTCTGTAGAATAAGAGAATGACTAGTACATTGTCCAAAAAGGATTTCACTGCACTTTGTCCCCATTTGTTGTTAGGATAGACTCTAAAATCCCTAGAACCCCACAAGGAATAAAAGTGTGCATGTGTAAATATGAGAATACTAAAAAAAAAAAAAAAAAAAAAAAAAGTCAACAAAAAAGTTATCTCTTTAATACACATGCACTGAGCAATAATCTCAGCATATGCAAGGCTAAAACAAACAATGAAAATGTAAAAACATTGTTTCCTTGCAGGAGGGGAAGCCTCCTGCACCCCCGCAGTAAATTATTATTCTAACACTATCGTCCAATACACTGAAAGGGCATACTTCCCTGGCAATGTAGAATCTTGCACACCTAGTAAATGAAAGACTGGGCTCACGTTGCCTCAGGGAAAAGTACAGGACTAAAAAATCAGCAACAAGCTGTGAAAAATAGAAAAGCAAGAATCCAACAGTTCCATGCAAACATCAACGACTAGTAGGTAAATTGAACATTTAATTACACCAACAAGTCAAAGGTTTAGTGCTTTTGGCATACAACTTGGGACGTCTTCAGAGCACAATCACAAAATCATAACTACATGAAATGGGAAATAACTAGACATCAGTTAATCAATTATATCAACAAATTTAAAGTGACAAGGGCATAAAAACCTTCATAATTTAAAATAAAGAACAAGAGCTACATTAAATAATCTTAAAAATGCTAAATATACAAAAGATTTCTAAAAATGTCATTCAAAACTCCATCATAATTTTGCTGTTCTCACTTTTAAAACAGTTTAAATTGAAATTTGAACATTAAGACCCAGATGTGTGGAGGTATCCAACCTGACTTGCTACACAAGCTCTCTGTATTCTATTCTTGCTTCCCATTGCACACCTCTGGTATATGTGTGCATTTTTCTAAATTCCAAATTTGAATTTCAAAAACCCCTCACACATTTTAGGGAATGCTTACAGACAGCATTGTTTTTATTCCCCTTTCCAATGTTGTACAAGTGTTCATACATTCTCTAACCCAAACTCCTTCCTGTTTTGACAATGTAGAATGGCTGGCATCTATTGTGTATTGCAATATAAACTAAACCTCTTCTGTCACAATTACTTTTTATTAAATTTATTCTAGAATGACAATAATTCTTCAAAATAAGAAATTCTTTATCAGTAATATAATATCACTGGTTACACTTCCCACACTTTGTTGTTCTAATAAAAAAAGTCTTCCCTCATTCACTTTCATTAATCCAGTTTCATTACTTTGTAAAATTATCTTTATATTTTTGTCTATCTTAGAAACAAATTGTGGGGCATCCCCCCTAATCTTAAAAATGTTCTCATCCACTTTCAAAACACACCACTTATTTCTCATGATCCTTTTTATTAATAAACTGTTGTTGTTGTGTAAGCTTGACATAAATATTTTGTACTTGTGTGTATCAACCTCATTGTTAACATGTTCCTTAACTGGTGTATGTTTACTTAAAATGAGACTATATTTCAAGCCTGTATTGCTGGATACCTCATCAATAATTCTTGGGGGTAACCTCCCTACAAAAACATTTCACACATTCTTTTTATCTCTGTCCTGAATGTTTCATCCTAAGATACCATTGTTGCTGGTCGTATAAACTGCCCCTTAACCAAATTCCTTTTACAATATCTTGAGTGACAACTTTTGTTGTGCAGGTAGAAACTGAAAAAAATACTTTTCATATGAATATATTAAACAAAGTTGTTATCCTCCATTTCATAATTAACACCCAAAAATGAGTAGATTGTAGTGAGTAATCATGGCTGAACTTTTAAAAAAAGCAGTGGTTTCTGATATATATTGCAAAAATGAATTTGGATCAACCCATTCTTTTTTCCATATGAGAAATATATCATCCAAGAATCTACAATGGAAATTCCAACAAGAAATATAGGGGAATTCAAAATAAACATTTTTTCCCAAGTAAGTATAACTAAGTTACCATAAACGGGGGAGGGAGGCAGGCCACCTGATTTGATACTCATTTAATTTGTCTATAAAATTCCCCTTCAAAAAATAAAAGCAAAATTTTCTGCAAAACAACTTCCATTAATTCCATAATAAGTCTAACTTCTCTCCCATCCAATCCCTATGGTGTATAAGGACCTTGTGAAAGTATTCTAGGCCCAATGTTTAATTGAATAAATTGTATCAACTAAAGAGACATTGACTTTAACCATATAAAACTTTATTACCATCTCGTGTATATATATATATATATATATATATATATATATATATATATATATATATATATATATATATATATATATATATATATATATATATGGTTCCCCTTTATAATCGCGAAATACTAAAATCTCGAATTTCAGTATTTCACGACCATAATTTAACCACCATTTCACAATATGAAAACTACAAATCCTGAACACACATCATACACCACACCACACATAAACCACAACACCCACACTACAAAACAAATAAACACACAAAAACAAAAAAACACGCATCCACATACCTACACTACACATAAGCAGAGGGGGGGAAGCCCCCTGCACCCCCCATGTAGGAGACTGCGCCCCCCACACCACCTACTTATATATACTAACTCTGAGATCACACAAACAGTAAAAGACAGTACACTCACACCCAAACATTCCACAGTCCCTCACACACACACACACACACACACACACACACACACACACACACACACACACACACACACAATCACACATAAACAAACACCAACACATCCAACAATTACACACTCATACATTCACCTTCCTACCCTAACCCACTCATACAACTTGCAATCTCACATACACTTAAAC
>NC_056740.1:234828913-234888913 GCF_019279795.1 Protopterus annectens | reverse complement strand
GTTTTAAAACATGTGTTACTGTCCCCCACATAAAATATGTTACAAGGCTGTCTAAGAGCATTCTCTATACACCTACCTCTTGAATGTACAGACTTCAAAATGTTTCCCAGCCATTCCCCTCAGCAGGATTTACAGCACTAAATAATACTAGACCAGTATACCTATCCACCTACTACTGTATGACATCTGGACAAAGCCTGACATAATTGGTGGACAGAAGCCCAAATACATGGCCATACATGAAATATTGCTGTTATACACTGAGAAAGTTGCTGGTGTTACAGGATTCATTGTAACATATCTTTTCTGAGGGATATAAAGTCAGAAAAACAAATGGATGTTACTATCTACATAATGCAATCACCAGAGTATGCTACTGAGTTGCCAAGGACAACACCTGTCTGGGGAACAGCCCATACATAACAGGCTAACCTGTGGCCATTATGTGGCTGGCCCTACAGCTGAGAGCAATGCAGAAAGAACTTTGTCAGATTGAAACCCATGCAGAAGTAACATGTGCACACAAACCCTGTTAAACTAGCAGTATTCCAAGCATATAACAGCAATACTCACATTCTGCTCCTAAGTCTTGAGCCTTCCCACCATTTAGTTGTCTTGTCTCCACAAGTCTTGTTCTAAGAGGTAGTAGCCCACACAACTCCAGGATGTCTTCCTCACAAGTAAGGGAAGAGGCCAACACCCACATGGAGTACTCATTTATAGGAGTGTGTTGCCATGACATTGGCTATTGGAAGAACTACACAGCTGCTCGGCATGCAGTTAGCAAGTGGGGAACCCCAATAGGTGCACAAGCCATCACCTGGTCATGAGCATCACCTACAAAAGCTAAGCTGCCACCTATTCAAACCAGCTCTATTCCTGTAGTGCACAGGGAGAGAGAAAGAAAGAAATGAGACATAAAGTGGAAAAGAGAAGAAAAGGGCAAGTGGACCATGTAACCAAGTAATTGAATGTAGTACTTGGTCTGTAATAATGGGAAATATGATTTGGATGACTATATGTCCCAACAAGACATGCTGTACTAATGTCCTGCTAAACAGCTGCTATGGCCATAGCATCTGGCCCTCTCTGCAGTGGGAGATATCACAAACACACCTCTCAACTATACAGATCCTCACAGAATGTCCACATGTTATCATCTTGTATTTTTGCCTCTTCCTCCTGAGATCTGTATTTTACTGGCAAATAGTTGAGGATTGAAGTATCAAGTAATGATGAACACTTGAGTTTACGACTCCACATCCTTAAGAATATTCACTGTAATGCTAAATGTATCATTCTACAAACTTCCTATGTTTGTAACAGGTATATTTAAAGTCTGTCCCTATTTATTCCCCCATTATTTTAGGCATTGTCCAGATGTGATGCTCTGAGAGGTTGTGAGGTGGGATCACAGCTCAGGAGCCTGACTCACCTGGGAAAGGACAGCTCATATATGACAACCGCAGGGGTATCTGTCAAACAATTGTGACTGTGCAATTGCTAGGCCAGATAATGGGATGTTTTCCAAATCCATGTTACCTGTGATTATTATTAGTATGACACATGTTTGCCTTGTAAAGCTAAGACACTTATAGTATAGAGGGCATATGCACAGTAGAGTACTGTTGCAGACATGTGTGTTGAACTACATGCAATACATTGACTTAATAACATTCAACTGTACAGTGTTCTGCTGGACAATAACAGATTTGTGACTGATATCTGTAGTCACATACACATATACCTGTGTTATGTCAGCCAAACCATTGGCAGGTCTGTGAGCAATGGCATTATAACATAGCCTACTTATGACTGTTGGACATCTTCCAGGTTATCACAGTGATGTCAAACCCTACTGTTCAATCAATGTACTAATGCATGGTGAAACTATATTAATATAGTATCAATACTGATGCCCCTTTTGATACCCATTTATGTGTGCCATTGTCCAGATGTACTGCTGTAACAGACTGAGAAGTATGATTGAGCAGCAAGACTATAAATACAGTGTGTCATACTTACATTCAACAGAAATGTATACCGGTTATCCCCTGAGCACATGTATGTATGCATATGTTCAGCTGGAAGGCACAAAACTAATCACATGGGTTTCAAGCAGTCAGGTAAATAGGTTGTGCATGTTGCACATGTGTGTTATATCAGTGTCAGTGCTTACAACAGATTATATATGTGTACAGCTACTGGTGGTTGCAATGCCCTGACACTGCTGTGGGTGCTGGAGTAGGCATGATTATCAGGTATTAATCAGAGAAGTGTCCACCTGTGTTATGACCCTCTGTCCATGCCTACCACTACCAGCTATATCAACATCTATATACAGTGGATATCACAAGTGCACACACCCCTGTTGGAATGCCACGTTTGTGTGTTGTATGACAATCAGACCACAGAAGATCATTTCATAATTTTTCTCATCTTGAATGTGACCTTTAACCTGACCAATTCCATTGCAATACAATCAAAGGTGTTTATAGGAAGGTGAGCAACGTATGCCAAGTGAAGATGTGTCATTATGTTAGAGTCCAGACCAAGACAGATGAATGCTGTAACCATCTCAAGAGGTGCATACACAAGTTTAAAGGTGTGCACACTCATTCAACTGGCTTATTGTACTGAGTATTATTTCCATATCTTTTCACAGACCAGATTATTATGCTTTCAATTGAATTGTACAGGCTATAGGTCACACTACAGGTGGGAATTGTTATGAAATGAGTTATTGTGGTGTCATGTTCCAATTGCACAAATACGAAGCAGTGTATCAGGGGTGTGTACCCTTTATATCCACTGTAGCTATATGGACACAGTAGTACCTGACCTGTATATCCAGCCTCCACCAAGGTAGAGTAATACCCTTTGGTGGACAGCAGCAATACACAAACCACATTATAGGTTGCTACATTGGCTGTACAGGAACACATAGGTGCAGGCAACAACTTTAAAGCAAGTCCACCTATATCTGAGCAAGCAGGTAAGTTCACAGGTGACGTCCTGTAAGGCTAACTATGACTATGAATCAGACATATCCACACCACCAAGGACAATTGCAACCATGTCTCCACATATGTTGTAAGTCTCAGATAAAACAACACAAGTCACCCTGTACTAGGGGTACAGAACACCTCATACACACATGCCATGGATATAGGCAACCTGCATCACGCAGGTTAGATGGGAATATCACCACCCTGTCCACCCCAGCCGTACATGGAGATATGTACATCAACCACACTCCTCCCCACAGCAATGGTGACCATGTACATATTGCCCACTGATGGCAACAACAGCATATCTCCATGGGGCATAATAACATCAGTGTCTGCCTCCTACATGAAGTCAGGCATGTGCTCAGAGCTCCATCACACAGCATCGTCAAACACAGACCTGCCACCATCCACACACCATCCACATGGAAGATGACCACTGTCAACCCTCTACACATAAATGAATGGCTGATAGAAGAGTATGCAATCAAGTCTCCAACATTGGGGGGAATAAGATAGCTCAGGGACAGGCATGTAATGCAAGCTGCTATAGTCATGATAGCTTGGAGGTTTCCAGTGTAGTCTGGATTATTTGCAAGTAATATCCACTGTTGATGTGCATTATGACAACCATATGAGGTCCTGTGACTTTTTCCTGTTTATGTCTTCCAGGTAACATGCAGAGTGCTTGCCTACCAGATTTCTCTGTTGGGGAAACAGGCATCATCACCCAATATGTGATTGGACATTATGCCCTGTCATGTGGATGAAGTGCAGAAGATGTGCAGGAGAGGACTGCGCTGTGGAACAGTGTGGTCTACACGGTAAATTATGCCGGCCTGCACAGCAAACCTACGTGCATGTGCAGCATCGGGCCGCTGACCTCCAATGCCATGCCCATCAATGGACTGCTGCTGCAGCAAGGGACTGGCTAGACACAGGTGGGGGGCCAGCCATCCAGCCCCCACTGACACCCATCGGGGAGCTCCTCACCACACTTGGGCCACACACCAAATGCACAAGCCATGACACTGAGGGAAGCATTGTGGAGGTGGGTTGGACACACACACACTGGATGAGGAGCATGCAGGTAAGAGTTCAGTGGGGATTAGTACACTAATGTATCAGACATACACGCATCTGTATTGTATCTACATGCATGTGTCAGGTTCGATTGCAGTTGTGGATAGGGTTTTCTAATGCACAGAGGTGCACATCTATGGTGAGGACAGGACATTGTGTATTATTGTGGTTAGTACTGTAGATGTGCACCCATGCTGCATCCATCCTAAATCAAGGCCACATGTGCATCTGCTGACAATAACTCCCTCTCACAACTACCTAGGACCCTCTGGTCTACATATGGGACAGCAGCCTGAAGTTGGTGGGTATTACATTGTTCTGTTGTTGCCTGGCAATACCCCAGGCATGTGAAGTGCATGCAATTTACCATGCACACAACCATCAGTAATAGCTATACTGCTTTATGTAATAGCTATATTGCTTGTTGTGCATGTTCACTTGTGCTGGGGTTAACTGTATTGGTCATCACTGGGGCCTATCTGACTAAAATTCAACATTCCTGTAGCACACCTCACAACTTGTCAGTGCCAAGACATCTGAACAGAGGCCACCAAATTGTGCTAGACAAATGTCCTAAAGTAAGGTAATGTGTGACACACATTACTGGTATACAGTGGATATAAATTGTATACACACCCCTCGTAAGATGCAAGGTGTTCTTGTTACATACTAATTAGGACCACAATATGACACTCCACACCTCTTTCAGCTTTTAATGTGACCCATAGCAGGTACAGCTCACATGTAAAGCCAAGCATATGTACTCATGTATTGCACCTACAAGGCAAGCCACCTGTGAGAGCAGCAGACATCCTATCAGCATGATGTTTCAGTCAAGTATGATACTTCATGCTGCCATATGTGTCAGTACACTCACTGTGGCCTATTTGGCTATAATAGCACATGCATGGGCATTATTAAGGCACACAGACCACTTCCAACCACGTATAGGTTTCAAACATATGGCTATTCCAGACACATCTGTACAGAGAACTGCACAATGGTTTAACCTGCTGCATGTGAGGCAGATGCTCTCACCACACTATATAAAGTAATGGCAGCGGAAGGTGGTCTCCAGCTGTGTATGGTATACACATCAAAATGTTATAATCCACACATGTTATGATCCTCATACACACAGTTGCTAGCACTAGGATCAGAACTCCTGCCTACTTAGGTATTCTTACTATAGTGCTACACAGTTATCAGATATGCCACAGAGCTTATAAATCTCCACCTCTTCCAAAGGTACTTCTAAGGTGGATGTCATCAACAGGTCTACTAAATTGGAGTGAAGGGAAGTGTAAAGGGTAGTACACAGGTCAAAAATGGTATGAGCCAGATAGTACATGATTCACACACACATACCTGCCAGTATTGGGATTAGAACTCCTGTCTACCTAGATATGTCTATGACAGTGTTACGCAGTTACCACATGCATTACAGAGCATACTGAATTTCACATGGCCAAAGCTGCTGATAACTGTGCAGCTGTGGTAAAGTATTACAGGTGGTAGACAGCCTGCCTTCTATTCCACCCGTACATCATGCTAGTTATTTCTGTCTTGCACTTCATCTAGCATTATTGGCAGTTCATGAAGTGTGGCACACCTGTGAGCCGTCAGGAGTACTTGTTCATCACAGATGTTGCCCCAGTACTTGCTAGTTATGTCCACACCTCCTGGCATGTTTGAAGGGCGGTTATCTGTGCTTTCACCCATTGACCTGGTGCACGTCCATTCTGGGGCACTGTTGCAACTGCTGCATGTACACAGACAACCATCCCCTCTAAACTCCAAACACTCAGACCTGTGAGGGTTACCCATATATCACCCAATGTGGACATATGCACTCTCCAGCAAAGAATGGACTAGCAGATCAAAAGCATAAGATCAACACCTGCACCACACCATGTGGAACACGTAGTTCACCATGACACCCACTTTGACAGCCATGACATACAGTGAAAAGCCACACACCCACCTTCCTAGAGGCACTCAATGGACATCTACCCAAACAGTACAGACCAGCAAGGCAGACACCCGCTCAGACACCATGACATGGTGCATGCCAAGGGACACATATTTAACATACACAGTGTGCCCCTAACCTAAACCCCAAAGGCTAACCACCTTGCACAATACAGTGATCATGGGTAACTCAGTACTGAGGCACACACATCCCACTCACAAGGTTGAATATGGAGCAGGTAACAGCCAAATATCAATCACATGCCAGCATCTAACACATGACACAGTCAGTCATGTCACTCCACAACAACTATAAGTATCACTCCATATCCATGTGAGTGTGAATGAATTGTAACACACCTCCCTGGACTACATGACAGGAGACATGGTTGAACTGTCTGATTATGTGGTTCAGGCAGGTGTGACAGTAGCCCTGGGCAGTGTAACACTGTCACCCAGAATGATGCTGCAGTACTATCAACATATGGTTGACTGCAACATTGGCTTACATGTTATGAGTCATTCTCAGGGGATCCAGGACCTCTCTGCTTGGAATAGCATGATTGCCAGAACCCAATGACTTGCCATGGATGTCCTACATCTGTCACTACTGGGTTGGCAGGTACTGGCTACGTGTCTTGCCACCCCTATGGTGACTTATTAGGCAGTGTTCCTAATGATATTACCACCATAACAGCTACACATGTATGCAATCTGAGGGTCATGCTGCTCAACAGTGGACATCTAACTGTCAGGATGCAGTCCCTCATAGCAGTTGTTGGAGTGGAGGACACATCTGCTGTAATGGAGAGGTGGTTCACAGCAGCAAAAAGCAGATCTGCAGTATCAGGCTATGATGCATTCCACAGCTGTCAGCCCCCAGACATGGACCACACCACACCTCCACAAGTGGTGTTGTCTCCATATTCATTATGGATAGGAACACCTCCAGACTAGTATCCCATCATAATGCATTGGAGATACTTCCAGTACAACTGCATTGGGGTAATGGTGCTATCCAGACCATAGCCTGCTATGGGTACACATCTATGCCCCTGGACTGTCAATGCACATTCCTTAACACCCTGCCATCTCTAATGGTCCAATGTAACACTGACATAGTATGCGTCTTCAACTACCCCTCCATCACCTGGGGAATGTAGCCAGTCACCAGTACAGTGGCCCAACACTTCTGGGATTCATCATTTCTATTGCCCTAGACCAGCTCACACTGACCCCTGGTAGAGGATGCAACAACCTTGACCTGTGTTGACCACTTAAATATGGGACCATTGCTCATCCCCACATATAAGTCCCTGCATGGTGAGATTCACAAAGACTGTAATCAACATGAAACTCAACATGTCAGCCACAACCCCCCACCACAAAGATAACCACCTGGCAAAAACTCTCCAAAGCTGACTTTGCAGCCATGAAACAGGGATGGATGTCTTCACTGCACCCATGGCAATGGGATGTCACTGCATGACTGTGGAATCATACACATAGGCACTGTACAAATAGGTACATGAATGCATGGTACTAGCCAGAGCCAACAGAACCCAGACACTGTCCTCCAAACACTGGGAGACAATGTGATGGTCCCCTGCCATTACTGAAGTGTACATCAGAAGGAGGACACTGTTGCAGGGAAAGGTGGTGTCCCATGACTGTTGAACTCTCTTATTAGAGTCAAACACAAATTTGGATCTCTCATAGAGTCCCTGGCAGGCATCGATGGCAGCAGAGATGCAGCAGACACTGATGACATTCACATCAGCCTTGATAGTTACATCAACAACCTCCACAGCATTAAACACAAGTGCTGTGAGCTACTGCACAAAGCTAATACCTATCCTGAGACAACAGATATTGGCCACAGTCTTGGCAACACATTCATTGCCAGCATTACCCCCTTTCCCCCACAAGTGAAGTGCTGAGTGAATGTGTACTCACATGCTGTATCCCGTATCCATTCTAGGCATCTGTGTGTCACCAGTATGTGGCCCTGCAGCAAGGCCACAGGGTATGGCAGTATGACGATACATCCACCATATGCAGGGTACAGTATGTGCATGGTAATTCCTGGTCTGTAACACAGTGATTGCATATGTCTCACAGATTATCGGGCTGAGGGTTGTACATAGGTACATGTTGATGTACATCATCTGTTGTAGAATGGAGAATGGTACATGTTCTGGTTTGGACACACCTTTGATTGCTAAAAACCACAGCCACAGGGGATATTAATCAACCAAACACACTTGGATTACTACACACACACACACACAAACACACACACAATTGCCAGTACTGAGATCCATAAGTTCATTGCTTCATAGGTGTGTAGTAGGTGAATGGGCCTGAAGCCTCTACAAGGCTAGCCCAAGGGAATACCTTGGCATCAGGCCACATGACAATAGTCCCCAGTGTGGCTCTGGAGTATAGTCACTGGAGTGGTCCCCAGGGGTGGGTATTGTATTCCCCATCCACTCATCCAGGTTTCTATTGTGGGTGGCCAGTGATGTGCACTGCTTCCCATGTATGTGATCTATATTCCATAACATGGACAATGTCGGGGTTGTGCACGTCCCACATGCATGTTCTTGACGTGTGGAAGTGTGCTTGAGGTCTCTGGGGCATGTTGTGTGGACAGATTGGTATCTTCTGATGTAGCATTTCTGGCATCATTTGGTGAGACCTGGCTATGTAACTGAGGTAGTGATTACACCTACATTGACAGTATGATTCTGGTATTCAGTGGAGTTTGTGGCATCTGTCCATACAAGGCATGAGTATAAGGTATGGTATTCTCTTTGTGGGATACATTTGCAGACTCTACAGTTGTTGCAGGCGTCCAGTGGGGAACATGCAAAAGGGCCACTGTACACATTGATTGGGCTACTGACTGGATGGAACAGGGTGCCATGTCCTTTTACTTGCTGGATAACACACACTCAGTCAGGAGATGTAACACATCAAAGTACTTTCTGATGTCAGTGGCACTGTTGTGGTCAACAAGCATGTAGTCCACTGCAGTCACACTGTGGGTACTATCTGTGAGGTAATATACAGGGGAACTACCAATATAGTGGTTGTTGCCTAGCCAAGTGTGTTTGCATATGATACGTGGGTGGAGAGTGGTCTCTGAGTAATAGAAGGGTTGCCTATATGGTTCACTAATCCATACTGTCATATTTAGGGCTGTGGATTGTCTACCCCATCCTCTCCGGTGTTTGACAACTGTTGGCCTTGTAATGTGGACATTGCGACATATACTAGGTCCTCAGCATAATAATTTAGCAAAATCCACCCCCATGGATCCTGTTATTACACAATCACACCTACCCCCTGAAAGGATACTAATAACAGACACACACACTTACCAATACTAAGTTTCAACCCCCTACCTAGCTATGTATTGCTACTACAGTGTACCACATTTATCACAGGCGCCATGGAGTTTTTAGGGTGAATGCTGTCCCAAGGTACTTCTAAGGTGAGGAACATCATCAGCCCTTGTAAATATTGGCATTAGGTGATGTAGTGGGTGAGAGATTCAAAAAATATTTCCCTAAACACACTTTTAACAGGGGTGAGGTTCAAACCTCCATCTAACTATCTTTTCAGACCATTATGTTACGCATTTGCCACATGCACCACTGACCTTATATGGTTTAGGGTTGGCAACAGGTATTTCTAAGATGGATGATATCTGCAGGACTGCTAAAGTCAGGCACTGAGATGTGTACTGGGTGTAAATGGGGCCAAAATCTTTGAGGTACAGACATACATTTGTAGATATATTTACACTTGCCAGGGATAAGATTCAAACTCATACCTATGTAGTTATTGCTACTACAGTGTACCACATTTATCGCACATGCCATGGAGGTTACAGGATGGATGTTGTCACAAAGTACTTCTAAGGTGAGGAACATCACCAGCCCTTGTAAATACTGGCATTGGGTGATGTAGTGAGTGAGAGATTCCATAAAATATTTTCCCCTACACACACATTTACATTTTCCAGGGGTGAGGTTCAAACATCTATCTATCTTTTTAGTCTATTATGTTACACATTTACCACATGCACCACTGACGTTACATGGTTTAGGGTTGCCAACAGGTACTTCTAAGGTGGATGATATCTGCAGGACTGCTAAAGTCAGGCACTGAGATGTGTACTGGGTGTAAATGGGGCCAAAATCATTAAGGTATGAACACATATATATACACACACACACACACACACACACACACACACACACACACACACACACACACACACACACACACACACACACTCACATAAACACTTGGCAGGAATGAGATTCAAACACCTACCTATGTAGTTATAACTACTACATTGTTCCCCATTTATCGCTCACACCATGGAGCTTACATGTTGAAGAGCTAACATTGCTAAAGGAGGGGTAAGGGAAGTCTTGTAAGTGTGAATGATCACAAAACCAGGTCTTGACAAGGATACACACACTCTCTCACACAAACACTCACATTTACACAGTTGCCAGGATCAGAATTGGAACTTCTACCTAACTAGATTGCTACACTATAGCATTACACAGTTATCACAAGCACCACATAGCTTATATGTTGGAAAGCTGTCCAGATACACCAATGTTATTCAGAGGCAGGACTCATATAGCTGGTCAGTTTCCCTTCACATTGTGGTTTACAAGCGGTTTTGTGGCTATTCGTTCATGGGTTTGCAGTTGGGAGTAGTATGGGCAGACATTAGAGTTTCAGACTTCACACACTACATGACATCCATGCTTCTACACCCCCCCCCCGTTATTCTCTCCTCCACCTAACATTATGTAAACAATATCTCTGAGGTATCCCTATAGTTGGGCCTTTATCCCAGTAGTATTTATGGCCTGATCCACAGTCCTTGCAGTAGGACATGGGGAGGCATGCTACTGTCATTTGTCAACATGGCCTTGCATCTGTTTTCTATTTACTGTTAGGCTGTTAGCTGGGACCCCCTGACATTCCATACATTGGCACTATGGATGAGGCATGGGCCTTTGCCAGAGGACTGTAGGCCATCTGAGAGTGCTGAAGGCCATCTGTTACTGCATTTCTACATGGGATTGCGGGGGGGGGGGTGCACACCTGCAGACTTTAACATTTGAAATGACTTTACTGGTATTTTGGTATCTCTGTTGGCTTCCATTTCATATTGTATTGTGACCTATCATGCAGACAGGAAGCATATCAGTAGAGTACCCATGTTAGATCTTAATAGCATATATTTCAGTTTCAGACTTCTTACCCTTCAGAACTGGTATGTAACTGCCAGACCTGTTGCAGTATGTCTGTGTAGGTCTGGTGGGGGGCTGTTCACCATTGCCATCATTTGGGGGCCTTAGCCCAGATTTTCTTCATGGTCATCTACACCTGTCCTGCAAGGTGGGGCTGGTGGTGGATATGTTACCCTCATTGACATCCATGTGTGTGACCTATTGACACCCACAGTTCTTTGGGCCATCACATGTACTGCGGTGGGGGTTGTCACCTTGTGTAGTGCTGCCTAGTATGTTGACACCAGTATTTGTTATTTCCTGCTGTCTCATGTAGCTGTCTGCTGCTATCCCATTCTGCCACCCTATTCCCTTGCATGCTTGCATCCATATCATACATACAAGTATGTGAACATACTATGCCATTCAGTAATTGATATGAAGAGTGCCTTACCTTGTTGCTGGGCCAGTACTGAGGACAGTGCTGGAGGGCTGACTATGTTGGATGCCATAGTACACTCCCTGTACATGGCAAAGCTCGGGTAGTGTCATGTTTGGCATCTCTTTTACTGTCCTTGTGAGTCAGAGAGAGGTATCAGTCCCTGGGTCCCTACAGTGTCAGTGTGTTTGCTATGCATTGCCTCTTTGCCAAGGCCTGGGCATACTGTGCACACCTCCTTCTGCCTACAGGGGCAGGCTCAGGATGTTCCTCCTCCAAGTCCCTCTGTGCCTGTGCTGGCCTTGGCAATGGTGGGAGGGCTGTGTGGCCTGTGCTGTTCCTGCTACAGCTTTTTCCATAGGATCATATTGTGTAGCATGGCACATACTATGAACATTTGTGTACATGTAGCTGGAGAGTACTGCAAGACTCCACCGGATATGTCAAGGCAGCGGAACCATGACTTGAGCATCCCATACACATGCTCTACAATGATCCTGGTTTGAGTGTGTGCCTCATTATGGTGTTCTTGTTTGGGTGTGTGTGCATTTCTGATGGGTGTCATCGGCCACGGCTCCAGTGCATAGCCAGCATCCCCCACTAGATGGCCATATAGGATGTCCCCCCTGGCAAATGCCTGATACAGCTGTGAGCAATGCCAGATGTTGGAGTCGTGATAGCTTCCAGGGCTGCCAGCACGCACATTCATGATAATTCATGATAATGCCCTGGGCATCGCACATGACCTGGAAGTTGATGGAGGGGAAACCCTTGTGGTTTATGTAGACCCTGCTCCTCTCACTGGGTGGTGCTTTGATGTGGATCTGCCTGCAGTCTATAGTACCAGCTACTTCAGGGTATTCTGCTATACGGTGGAAGAGACACATAGATATATATATATATATATATATATATATATATATATATATAATATAATATAAATATATGTGCTCATTGGCATGTTGTGTCATGGCATCCAGGAACTGGTGGAGTACCCTGGATGCTGATGCCTGTGAGATCCCCATGATATCCCCAGTTGGTCTTTGGAAGGTACTTGTGGCTAGTATTCTTAAGCCTAGACATACCTTGGTATCCACTGGGATGGGTTCCCCTCTATAAGTTGTGTGTGTAAGGCATGGCCTGCACAGCTTAACGATTTGCTGTAGAATGTCCCAGTCCACCCTATAGGGCTGTACTATCACCAGCTCATGTAGGCCCTGATAGGCTATACTGGGTCTGTACACTCTTCTCCTCCTCCTCACTGTGGGTTGATTGTCAGCATTCTCCTCCTCACCACCCTCAGTCTCTAGCACATATTGATGGAGTAAAGCAGCAGCAGCCTCTAACATATTTAGTTATTTTTGCCAGTTAAAAATCCTCCGTCTGTGTACACCAGTGGTGTAAAGTTTGTGGGAGAAACCAGTCTGTAGGGTGTTTGCATAGTTTATATTAGTGTGCTGGGCTGCTGCATGTGTAATTGGCTGATTCTGATACATTCCACCTGCCAGCTATGCTAGTTCTCCTTGATTGCCTTACTACTGCTGTTTCCCCTTCCCACTTCCTCCCTATTTAAGCCCCAAGGCATGCCGTGCATACCCGGTGCTCAAATGTAAACAGTTCTGCTATTTCCTCTGTTTTTTTTGTTTTTAGGCCCGCTGCACGCCGTGCACACCCGTTTAGCTAATGCAAGCACTTTTAAGCAGAAATGGCCCTCCCTGGATAGAAACACGCTCTGCATTTCATGGAATAAGACAATACAGCCTCAGACACACACCCTTCCTTATCTGTGTTTAGCTAAGGGCAAACACGGGCCACAGAGCTCCAATGAGCTTACAGCAAGCATGACACACCCCCTTATGAAGTCAGTCAGCTCATATACTTGCACTGCTGTATTGCTGTACCTAAACGGTTAGGTGCAAGCTGACACTTTGAGGAAATCTGTGATTCAGTATAACTCCCTTTATTTGCATACCCCAGTGTGTAAGTCTTTAGTTACTGCATTTAGACAGATCCTTTCCCCTTGACAACCAGTGCTCCCTCATATTGTTTACATTCTGCATGCCATTGACTATAATGGCAAAATGCAGAATTATCTTAAAATTTACTTTTCCCATTTTTTTTTTACTTTTAGTACGATCTTGTTTGTGCACTGCTGCCCTAAGCTTAAACAGCTGTGAGCCATAAATAAAAAAAAAAGTTTAATTAAAAAAAAAATAAAATAAAGATTTATTAATGCCAATGGCCTTATATTTCACCATTGGCATGTGTTTGACTGTAATACATGCTTTTCATAAGCTGCCCTGCCTCCATTTGCTCAGATGCTGAAATGTATTCAGCTACTAACTGAATACATTTCTGCTCAGACACTGTTCCTGCATGGAGTCTGGCCAGCTTCGTGGATCGCAAACTCACCTCATTTGCATGATTTTTAGCAGCAAATGAAGTGATTCACATCCCGCACAGCTTTCCATGCAGGAACAGGGTAGGGCCGTTTGTGCATGTGAAAACATCAGTTTCCTGGATCTGCTCGGTGACCATTTTCCTTGCAGGAGCTCCCACACTGCTCCTGCATGGAAACTGGCCATTCCTGAATCCCGGGGCCTGTTATAATCTTGAGGACAAAGGCCCAAAACTAGGGACACATTTAGAAAGTTGCTAGAATAACAGGATTTGTGATAGAATGCATTTTTTAAAGGATATGAAGTCTGAAACTCAAATATGTGTCATTATTTAGTAATTTAATTCCTTAGCTCATCCCAGTGATATGTAAAAAAAAAATCAGAATTTTTATGAGGAACAGACCAAAAATCTGGACATTCTGTAAAAATCTATACAGTTGAGAGGTATAACACACATACATCCCCCTACCTCCTTAGTAAGTGCATAAAACAACAATGTTTTCATTAGTATGCATTTTCTGAGGATATGAAGTCTAAAACTCAAATGCCTGCCATTATTTTCTGACTTCAGTCATCAGTGATTTTCCAGAAAAAAACTTTATGAAAAACAAACTGAAAACATGAAGCAAAAATCTGGATAATTGCGAGGTGTGACCCCCCCCCCCACTTTACACACACTCCTACCCCCCCTCTTACTTACACACAAACACACACATGCACACACACACACACACACACAAACACACACACCTACCTCTCTCTTACAAACACACAAACAGACCTACCTACTTCTTTTTTTTTTTTTTAATTAAAAGAAAATTAATTTCCCGGTCAGCTGGTTCCAGGTGCACCTGCCTGAGGGCACCCTTGAGAGTAAGACGGTGTGTGTGTGTGTGTGTGTGTGTGTGTGTGTGTGTGTGTGTGTGTGTGTGTGTGTGTGTGTGTGTGTGCGCGTATGTGTATGTGTATACATATATATATATATATATATATATATATATATATATATATATATGGGATCCGGACACATGCTCGACTAGCATATGTCTGAATCACAAAACATCGAGCACAGATACACGAAAGCGCTTAACATTGACAAGCGCTTCTGTGTATGTGTGCCTGTTTCGTAGTGCAGGTAAGGGAAAATTCCCTTTTCCCCACTGTAGTGCGATCTCGGAGTGAGAATAATAAAGTAGGGGGGTGCAGAAACGCAGATTTTTTTTTTGAACTACACATACACGGAAGCGCTTTTCAATGTTAACCGCTTTCGTGTATGTGTGTTTGATGTTTTGTGATTCGGACATATGCTAGTCGAGCATGTGTCCTAGACCCATATATATATATATATATATATATATATATATATATATATATATACATATATATATATATATACATACATATATATATATATATATATATATATATATATATATATATATATATATATATATATATATATATATATACATATATATATATATATATATATACATATATATATATATATATATATATATATATATATATATATATATATATATGTGTGTGTGTGTGTGTGTGTGTGTGTGTGTGTGTGCATGTGTTGTATAATGGCTAAGTGTGAGATACGAATAGTATGGTCTGCATGTCAAAAACCTATGAATATGTCTTAAAAAAAAATCTTTTTTTCTTTCATTTAATAGCTAAATTAGTTTTATTAGCTATGTATTAAAAACAAGTGGCAAAGTTATTATCCACCAATATATTACAGCTCCAAAAGAACTTGTAAGAGTACATTCCTTTGTAGAAAAAATTCACTTTAGGCATATAATTCAACCTTTATGCAAATATAGTTCCTTCTCCGGGAAGATTCTTATTATTCTGATATCCTGCCCACAAGTAAAATGTAAAAATGAGATAAAGTTGGATTTTATCAAAATGTTTCAAATTCTACTACACTGAAAGGCAAAGGACACCACCACCTTGCATTGCTTCTTTCTTCAGAGTTTAGACAAAAGAATATAAAATTAATTTTGATATATTTTGGTCAGTGGTATTGTATCATTCATATATATTCTTTTGTATTTTGTTTCAGTTTTTCCCAAATCTATGTGCTTCTTATTGTCAAAAACATTTTATAAAATCTTATTGCAAAGTTCATCCTTAACAACATTGCTTCCCAAGCTGTATATTACATACCTGTGCATCTTATCTCCTATACAAATGTCCAGCTGCATTTTTAAAGACATTTGAATTATGACTTTGTTCTATATGACTGTGTTCTATGTACATATTTATTTACTTGTTCTTGTTAACTTGATAGCTTAAGGTAGGCATAAGGTTCTCCATCATTTCAGTGAATGACATTTTCAGAAATGTTTGTGATAACAGGAGAACTGTGAGGGATAGGTAAGTTTAGCACAGAAGTCAAGAGGTTTGTATGTGGCTGTCAGAGGAGTTGCAGTGTGCAGACAAATTTCTGGGAGATAGCCAATCGTTATCATTGAAAGGCAGAGATGAGTAATCTGATAGCACTCTTATGGAATTACAAGGTATATTTTGAGAGGAAAAGAGGCAGATTTTTCCTGAGGCTACATATATTTAGTCAGTAAAATTTACTTTAGTCATAACTAAGGGTCATGCTGGTAAATGCTAGGAGTTTAAAGCAAAAAAATGCACTATTTTGGATGCACTCCTCTCCCTGGAAGATGTTGACATCTGTGCAGTCACAAAAAACAGTCTCAAGGTCACAGAAATTACCCCGGCCTTGCAAGGCTACAATGCCTTCCACACTTTCAGACCACAAATTGAAGGTGTGAGAACCAAAGAAGGTGGATTGTCTATCTTCATTAAAAATAATTACACCTCTAGACTAATTAGACAAGAAAACTCTATGGAGCTACTCCACGTCCAAATTACCATGGGTAAAGAACCCCTTTTAGGTCATCTTCAGTTACAGGTCCCCTTCCATGAACCAAGATGCCCATACAATTTATTTAGACCTACTTGGGACAATAAAGGTACAACCTGACACCCCAGTCATGGGTGACTTCAACTATCCTTCCATTGATTGGAAACTTATACAAACCTAAACTCACTCATGCAAAAGTTCCTGGACTTTGTTAACTCAAATGCCCTGAAAAAAATGCTAGACTGCCCCACAAGGGGCTCATGTATGCTAGACCCAGTTCTCACCAATATGAGTGACCGATGCAATACCTCAAGTGTAGAGCCTGCACTGGTTAAATCTGACCATAAATCAGTCATTTTTGAAGTAGCAATAGCACCAGAACTCTCCAAAGGAGAAGTCACGCTAAAAAAACTTCACCAAACTAACTATAGCCTCCTAAGGGAAGGTACAATCAACTTCCAAACTCCAATTTCCACAGATGGCATTGATGGCTATACTAAGGTATACACTGATGTCCTGTATAAAAATCTACATAAATGTATAGATACAGCCATGCCAAATATGATTAAAGCAAGAGCTTCAAGAAAAAAACAAACCATCCTGGTGGACATCTAGCATACAATAAGTGAAAGAAGCCGCTGTCTAAAAATACAAAAGTGAGATTCCAGAACTGGAACAGCACCCTCCTAAACAAGCAAATAAGACAACTGATAAAATCTTCAAAGAGCAACTATGAGAAATATTTAGCAACCATAACCAAGCATAACCATAAGGCGTTCTTCAGGTACATCTGCAACCTAAAAGATAGGAGTCAGATGTGTGCTGAACTAACTGTGGATGGCATCACCCACACTGACCCTGCAGAAATTGCAAACCTGCTAGCAGACAGGTTTAATGAAAATTTCACCCCCCCTTTCCACCCCAAGCATATCACAAACCATGTTTTCATAATCTCCTTCTCCCTGCATCTCCAAAGAGCAAGTCATCAATACTCTCTCCAAGGCTAAGAACACAGCCTCCATGGGACTAGATGCATTCCGTGCTGCATTCTTAATGTTCTTAAACAAGAGGTAGCTACTTTGTTAGGCACTCTATTCAACCACAGCCTGAGTAATGGCTTTCTCCCCACTGAATGGAAAACAGAAACTGTTATCCCCCTCCACAAGGGTGGCTTGACAACTGACCTGGGTAACTAAAGACTCATAAGTTTAACTAGCCTCATCTGTAAGGCAAGGAAACAAATTATCATGGACCTCATAAATAAGGATATAGGTGACCTCCAAACCATGGATCCATCCCAGTTTGGTTTTGTCAAGGGCAGGGCATGCCTGCTAAACCTGGTGGACTTTTACAAGAACATAACCAGAGCCATAGACAAGGACAAAGCCATGCACACAGCCTATGTTAACTTGGCCAAGGCATTCAACACTATCTCATATTCCGGCATCATTGACAAACTAACCCAGATGAATATCAACCCCTCTGTTGTCAGGTGGTTGCAAACTGGCTCAGAGATCGACAACACTCAGTCAAAGTGGGAGACTTTACATCTATCAGCAGACTTGTTACCAGTGGGGTCCCACAAGGGTCATTGCTGCCCCCCCCCCTGTTTGGCGTATACTTCTCAGAAGTCGAGGCCAAAACAGACAGGCTGTGGCTAACCACGTCTGCAGATAAATGCAAATTAGGTCCTATCATTGAATCTCCTAGCAATGTCAGTGTACCTCAAAGGGGCTTACACAGCCCAATGATTAGTGCCAAAGTCATGGTCTTAAACTAAATGCTAAAAATGCATCATCATTCCCTTTGGTAAAAACAATGTCCATGTTGATTATAAAATAAACAATAATACCCTAAGTACAAATTCAGTAGTGAGAGACCTTGGAACACAAGTTGACTGTGACCTCAACTTTGTCCACCATGTGTCTACTGTAGTGAGGAAGGCATTTTACATCACTCAAAAAAAAAAGGAAGAAAAAATATTTTGTCAGAGCAGCTGAAGGAAAAACCAGGTCAATTTTAGTGTATCACAGATGTATTCTTCACTTTCATCTTAACACAAACTGACTTAATCAGAAAAGTTAATACTGATAAAACCACACATATATAAAAACTGCTCACCAATCAACCCCCAGAAAACAGTCACATGATTATACCCATTAACAAGCCAAACAAATATTAATAACCTTTAAACAAACATTGTAGAGTCCATGAAATTGCTGTCCCTTCACCATCAACAATAAATCAACTTATAAATCAAGAATTGTCCTTCTCTTGTTTCTGAGAAAACATTTAATATTTATTAAATCATTTAATCCAGGAATTTTGTCAGCCCTTAACTTTAATTGCAATACTCCAAATGCAAAACACAAACCAGGAACCAGGAACAAAAAATACAAGCAATCCAAAAACTGAAGATACTGAAGATACCAGCAAGCCAGCAAGAAGTTTAAAAATGTATTAGTAATGAGCCAACAAGATTAAGAACTTTCGTCAGTCTATAACCAAGACTTCATCAGAATCTAAAAATTCAACAAACTCTGCAATATTTAAATAGTAAAAAAAATCACATGACCACCACATCAATTAACAACAGAAGCAAATTTGTTAACCCTATGTTATCAAGTAAAAAAGAAGGTAGTTGTTAGAACATAAGGTGCACGGTTTACACTTTGTATGATTTTAAAAACAACACACTACTGATTGAAATACATTCATTAAGGCCAGGGGGCACACAAGCATTCAACCTTAGTTGCCGCATCATTTCTCTGTATTCGATAAGATCTTCCCATGGTCCTCCCCTCATATTCTGGGGTATAAAATCCAATCCAAAAAATAAAAAAGAATGATCAGAAGTGTGTTTCCAGATGCTTGTATAAAGAGTTTTTAACATTCTTATTCCTTATATCTAGATTCTGCTCGTAAATACGATATCTTTAAATTTCTGTTTGGTTTTTCCCATATAAAAACACAAACATTGAACATACTTTGCCACATATACCAAACCTATTGAATTACAAGTGCAGTGGAATGAAGTAACCAACTTGTGGGTCCCTACCACTAGTATCTTACCCCCGAAAATAAATTTGCATTGGTTGCAGATCCACACTTGTAAGTTCCCCACCTCTTGGTTGAATTTGAAGCCAGTTTTTCACTGCCTTCCAACAGTTTTTTCAAATTCTTCCCTGTCCTATATACTATACATGGTCTGTCATCAAACTTCTCAAAATCTTTCCCATAACAAGAAATATTTTCCAGTTCTTACATAGCATGTTACCAATTGCATCACTGTCTACATTGTAAGTGGTGACAAATGCCTTGCCATAGTTTTTAGCATTGTTACCTGTAGCTTATCTGTCATTAACACCCTCCATATTTGGAGTAGTGGAACCCCTAAAAAGAGGTTGGATGGTGCCTTCTAACCTTTTAGTACTAACCTCACTACGAATACTAACAATCAGTTGCAATGGATACCCTCTTGCCTGGAACATGTCAAGAAGTTTGTTACTTTCTTGCTCAAATGAATTGTAGTCAGAAATCATTTTAGCCAGACAAATAAATTGTCCCTTTACCACCCCTTTCTTAACATGCCAAGGGTGGCAACTTGTGTAGTGCAAGAGGGAATTTGAATAGAGGGGCTTCCTATAAATGTTACTAGTAAGCCTCTCCTTAACATGATCTTTGGCTATTAGCACATCCAGGTAACTAATGCTCTCACTGCTGTAGGAATAAGTAAATTTCAACAACGAGGTGGTGGAATTCAAATAGTTTACCAAGTCAATTGCTTCTTCTTTATTCATTTCCCCTGTTAAAAAAATATCATCCAAAAATCTGGCATAGATTTTTTAATGCCTGAATTTTTGGGTTACTCAGTATGTACTGTTTTTCCCACTGCACCATGATTATATTAGCATACAGGGGGCATAAGCCGGCCCTATTGCTTCACCCCTTTTCTGATTAAAATACTGTCCTTCAATATAAACAAAATTGTAGTCTAAAATTATTTCCACCAATGTGACTAAAATTTCAATTTCATCAAAAGAATATGTTTTTAAGTCCACTAGAAATTCCCTAAACCATTCAAGACCCTGTTGGTGGGGAATAACATTAAATAAACTAACAACATCTACTGTTGCAAAATATAATGCTTTTGAATAGTTAACTCCCCTAAGTTATGTCAAAAAATACCAAGAGTCCTTACAGAGGTGGTAATATCTTGCTAAACAATTTTTAAGCTTCAAATCCACATATTTTGCCATGGCATGTACGTTAGAACTACTGGCATTAACCATTGGCCTTATAGGAGGAGCCCTGAAGTCTTTATGAAGCTTTGGAATGCCAAAAATGGTTGGCACTATAGGATATTTCACTTTGAGGAAACTCAGTATTTCCCCAACTATTTGCCCTTGATCAAACATGTCTTGCAAGAAAAAAATCTATTTTCCTGTATGCCACATGAATATAATTTCATGTAGTTTCTTCATACATATCATCATCACTAATGTGAACTAATATTTTGTTAAAATAGTCTAGAATATACATTACCCCCCCCCCCCCCCTTGTCAGGTTTTACAACCCGTATGTTCTTATCTTGACAAAGCAATGTTAACAATTCATTTTCAGTCACACTCAAGTTGTAAGTATGGTCTTTAGTTTTAGTATTCAAGTAATATCTGATCTCAAAATTATATAATTTCTCAAATAAAACTAAAGGAAGAACAGTGGGTGGGTCAAAAGTACTAGCTCTTTTAAACACATAGCTTGCATTTTCCACATTTTTATGGTTAAACATGCATAAAAAAATTAAGCTTTCTGATAAACAATTTCAAGTCCAACAAAATGCTGTCTGTTTTAGCTCGACAAGTAGGGACAAAAGTTTAGCCTCTACTCAATACTTCAACATGTTCAGTTTGATACAAATTGTCTGTAAAGTTAAAAACATGAAAGCGAAAGTCACCTGTTTTGTTTGAAATTACTACTGGAAGTTCATTTGAAACATTTTCATCTATTTGTCCATGTTCTGCCACCCATACTGCTTCTGCTGGTACTTCTGATTCCCTCAGTTGTAGTTTTTCATCTCCTGGTTCACACTGAAGGTCCCTCTGTTCCTCAAATGGTCCAAATGCCTCAAGAGCTCCCTCCCTAAAGGGGCATCACTGCTGCTGCCAGAATACATCACTTCCTCCTCACTGCCATGCTGTCCATCACTACATGCCTGGTTCTCATTAGTCTTCTGTGGTTGGGGGTAGGCTCGCCCCTCATTGGACTCAGTTCTATCCCTTTCAAGTTTCTTTTCTTTACATTTACTATGTCTCTCACAATGTTGTCAATTTTAGTGTACACATTCAAATATTGTGTTTCAGAAATAGCAAACAATGTCTTTCTTAATCACAGTGTCTAAAGTGTTTGTTTCAACAATGAGCTGCTCAATTTCACGTTGGTTGTGTTTAATTAGCAGCTCCAACAGTTCAACACCTTGCTTGTTAAAAAGTTCAATAGGTCATGGTGCAAGGGAGAACCCTGCAACAACCCAGTGGAATATTTCCAAGCTCTAAGACCCCTGGGTGTCTGCTTATTCCTGACACATTCCACCAAATAAGCATTTTCTACTTGCAGTTTATGGCATTTAGTCAGCACATGCTTAAATTTTGAAATAGATTGTTGAAAAGTACCATTGTGCATGGTTTCTGTAGTGTTAAATTCAAACACTCGATTAAACCACCATTTTAGATCTATGGTATTAGTACCTACTTGGAAGATGTTTCCATTTGAGTTGTGTAGAGGTTCAAGGTTCTTGTTCTGACAACTCCTATTCATTAGGCAGTTAAGAGTATGATTAAAGTCATAGTCACTACTGGTGGCACTGCCCCTTTGGATGTGGTGAATTTGAACATTTTCTTGCACAAGTTGAGTTAAGATGTTAACACTCGCCTGTAGTTGCCCCAGCAGTCCAAGGCCACAAACCTGTCCATTGCTCAGCATCTCAGTCATGGATAGAACAACTCCAAATGCAAAACAAAATCCAGGAACCAGGAACAACAAATACAAACAATCTAAAAAACTGAAGGTACTGAAGACACCAGCAAGCCAGCGAGAAGTTAAAAAATGTATTAGTAATGAGCCAACAAGATTAAGTGCTTTCATCAGTCACTAACCAAGACTTTATCAAAATCTAAAAATTCAACAAACTCTAAAATATTTAAATAGTAAAAAAAAAATGAGGTTGTGGTGCAAGGGAGAACCCTGCACCAACCCAGTGGGATATTTCCAAGATCTAAGACCTCTGGGTATCTGCTTACATCTGACACATTCCCTCCCTGATCATTCTTTTTTAGTTTTTAGATTGGATTTTTACCCCAGAATATGAGGGGAGGGCCATGGGAAGATCTTATCGAATACAGAGAAATGATGTGGCAACTAAGGTTGAATGCTTGTGTGCCCCCTGCCCATAATGAATGTATTTCAATCAGTAGTGTACTGTGTTTAAAATCATACAAAGTGTAAACCCTGCACCTTATGATCTAACAACTGCCTTCTTTTGTACTTGATAACATAGGGTTAACACATTTGCTTCTGTTGTTAATTGATATGGTGGTCATGTGATTTTTTATTATTTAAATATTCTAGATTTTGTTGAATTTTTATATTCTGATGAAGTCTTGGTTATAGACTGATGAAAGCACTTAATCTTGTTGGCTCATTACTAATAAATCTTTAAACTTTTCACTGGATCGCTGGTGTCTTCGGTACCTTCAGTTTTTAGATTGTTTGTATTTAATTGCCATAATGTTTCTCTTTGTTCAATTTTGTTCTTATAATTACTACCACATAAGTCCTTAAAAACAGATTCTAAAACAGAAAAAATAAATTTCTTAAAAACTTTACCCTCTGAAGAGTACTTGTAGAGGGAATTTCTAATGTATTTTTTTTTCTTATAGCATAAATATGTATTTTATCCTTTCTTTTAAACTTCTGGGGAATACATGAGCACGGGTATATATTGAGGAAGTTTGATGTATTTTATAGCAGAGAAAAAATGGATATAAAGAACAATATATATCATTATTAAGTAAGTCTCAAAAACAAGCATTTGACATACTGCACTGTTAAATAAAAGAGAGGGAGAGAGCTACAGAATCCTGAAAGCCCAACATCCTGAAGACCAAAATCCTGAAAGTTCAAAATACTGAAAACTCAAAATACTGAAAACTGAAAATCCTGGAAATACACAGGATACCAACACTTACTATATTCCAGCACAAGTACATATAGAAACATATTACCCTTCAACTATATGCAAGGGGGCAAGCCCCCCTGCACTGCCTATGTGGGTGGCTGTGCTCCCCCCCCCACACACACACACATACCCTGCTACTTAAATATATCACCTCCGAGGTTGCACTTCACTACACTAAGTGCAATCTTGGAGTTGATATATTTAAGTAGCAGGGGGTGTGAGGGGCATAGCCCCTCACATGGGAGGGTGCAGGGGACATGCCCCCCTCCCGCTTATACTTTGAGAAGAGTAATATGGTTTGTGTTTTATTTGTTTCTGTATGTACTTGTGCTGGAATATAGTAAGTGTTGGTATCCTGTGTGTTTTCAGGATTTTGAGTTTTCAGTATTTTGAGTTTTCAGTATTTTGAACTTTCAGGATTTTGGTCTTCAGAATTTTGGGCTTTCAGGATTCTGTAGCACTCCCAATAGAGGACCCCTAATTAAACCTACAATATTTTGCTTTTCATACTAATTTCATTTTACTTTATGGAGGCAGCAAACCAACATGCACTAAGCAAAATCTCAAAATTCAGTATCAAGTTTTATATATATATCAAGATATATATATATATATATATATATATATATATATATATATATATATATATATATATATATGTGTGTGTGTGTGTGTGTGTGTGTGTGTGTGTGTGTGTGTGCATGTGTGTGTGTGTGTGTGTGTGTGTGTGTGTGTGTGTGTGTGTGTGTGTAGTTACCAATTTTCCCATTAACAACTCAGTAGCAATACATTATTGTACATTAATATCAATGATAAATGTACTGAACCTGCATTGTGTTCATACCTTTCAACTTCTTAATGCAAGAAATTTGGACAAAGCCATAAATACATGTTAAGCAGAGTGCCTCTTTGGCCCTCTTCAAAAGGAACCTTGACGATTGGATGGGAGAAAGGAAATTCACCCCGGGGATCATGTCAGTCGCCCTGCTAGACAGGGGTCCAGGGAAGTAAATAGTGTGGGAAGAAATAGCCAGGGAATTGTTATGGCTAGGCTTGTATAGGCCCTAGGGCTGATAGCCTAGTACCAACCTATGAACCTATAATGGGGGGAGGGGGACAAAGGTCCCAAAAATAGGGACAATTTTTAAATATCGATTTTCTACACTTAGAAAGTTAATAAAACAAAACGCTTTGCATTAGCATGAATTTTCTGAATGGTATGAAGTATGAAACTCAAACATCTGTAATTTTCTGACATCGATTCTTGAAATCAAAGAATTCTATGAGGAAGAGATGAAAAGCCTGAAGCAAAAATCTGGACAATTGAGAGGTATGTGTTGCTGCTATACAGTTCAACTATTACCTTAGCAGTTCCATTAGAGTTATCAGTGGTGAAAGATATAGTTGAAGTTGCCACTGGAAATCTACAGTGAAAACTGTCAGTTATTTAGCACAACCATCAATTTCAAGAGCAACTACTTGTGTCAGAAAATCTACAGGAAATTTTGATTAGCTTGCTTACTGCCTATAAATGAACTGTACTGGAGCATTATGTTGCTTTTGCATGCTCTTAAGTCAGCCCCAAAGGTAGCACATCTCTACCTGAAAAATATTTTTAGAGAAGAGTAAGAACAATTTGAATGTGTCCTATTTCAGTTTAGTTCATTTAAAGTGCTCAAGTGCAATGAATATTATGTATACAGCCCAAAACACATTATTAGTACAAGATGTTGCAAAAGTGGTTGTCCTATGCATTGAAATACATCACTTATCACACACTAGGGTTTTACTGCTCTACAAAAAAAAAACACTGAGCTGAACATATTAATGAAACACAGATTTTTTAAGAACACAAATCAGATTACTCGCCCTTTGATTATATTATTCATGTCGAATGTATGAGGCCACAGCGGTTAGCATTGCCGCCTCACAGAAAGAGGTTCTCCCATTTGATTCTCAGCTGGAGCACCTTCTGTGTGGGGTATGCATGTCCTCGCGATGGTCCAATGAATTTAAAGACATGCAGGTAGGTGCATGTGGGTGTGCCTTCCTTGAAGGCTGGGCGCTGGGCTGACAACTCGACACCGTA
Organism: Protopterus annectens; assembly: GCF_019279795.1. Lineage (NCBI taxonomy): Eukaryota > Metazoa > Chordata > Ceratodontiformes > Protopteridae > Protopterus > Protopterus annectens. The sequence goes on along the minus strand of NC_056740.1, from coordinate 234,862,527 downwards.
AAAATTCACTGCCAATCATTAGCAGACCAGAGTTCCACTGTGGCAATCCCTGACTGGGAAGAGCCAAAAGACAGTTTAAACAGAATACCCAACACCTAAAAGAAGAAATTATGTCCACTGTTATTTTTGATACATGTCCTGGCAAAGCATTTGCAGTAATTTTACTGGAAATAAAATTAAAATGACTGACATTCACACAAACATGCTGACCTCCCACCACAATGGGCAAGATGGTTATCATACATGCTGCAACAAAAAGACAGTACACCTTGCTGTCTGCTAAATGTGCATGTATGTCTTTTCTTAATAAACCAATAGAGACTGTAGTAACCACAACGAGATACGCCTAATGAATGAAAATAATGATTTGTAGTTGTTCCACATTTAGATTGTTTGTAAATATTAGTAATAGTCTTAGGCTTAGTATAAATACATTTAGAGGATCTGGCCACTGACTGCTTAGTAAGCTCTTTGGTTAAAACGTCAAAATGTTGAAAAACATAGCAATGCTAAAAAACAGTTCTGTTATTTCTCAAACTTTCAGTAGCAAACTGAGGGATGATTTGTTCCACTCTATAATTCACTTTGATAATGTAGTTATGTGCTGTTCCCTTCTATCCATGACTGCCTCATTCAGCATCACTAACAACTTCCAATCAAAATCTCTTAAATCTTCACTTTTCCTGGTCAATTCAACAGGATTACTTATAAAATACGTAGTGTGTATTTATTACCCATTTGATATATTATGAATAATATGTGTCCAATGACAAGCACATGCAAATAGCAAGCTACTTATATTCACTAATGTAAAATATATCTTGGATCCTACCCATGAGCCCATATTACACATTGTCAATATGTGTTATAATCAGATGTAATCTATTCAAGTCTAAGATTTAGATATCACTAAAATTTGATAAGCTGGTGATTCAAGTCCTACCCTAATGTGCAGCCCTAAAGTATGTGTACAGAACTAAAGGATTAGTAATAAGTTACTGTCAGAAAACATAAACTGTGATTAAATACATGAAAGAAATTAACATGTATAACTAGGTTCCTGCAGACCCCATTGTTATGTCACATTTCTGATGACACATAGTATTCTCAAAAGAAAAAAATCTAGAAAGAATGGGTTTTGCTAATACTAACAGCTTCTCAGGCCTGTCAGCTTTGTATTTTGTTCTAAACCAATCAATTTCAAAAATTATTTAAACCAACTTATTCAATATACTTGCTTCACATCAATAGTAATCAATAAAAATATAAAATATCGAAGCCCTCCACACCTATCAGTGGAATTGGTGATATAAGAAGCTAGACACTTGTTACTGACTAGAGACAAGTGTTAATAAACTGAGAAAGTGATTCAACTAATAGCCGGTGCTAGAGATTACTAGTTAAAATGGCAGTCTCCCCTGACTTTTTGTATAATTTAGGTAAGTCATACATATGTGGTATGGGGGTTGCCTAAAAAGATGTTGTTCTTCTGTTCTGACATGTTAATCAAGCCCATGTCTAATAACTCCAGTAAATGAGCCCAGCCTTATAATGGAGTTATTAATTCTCATAAAAAAGTATTGAATATGTGTTCTAATAGATACAGCTTTAAGAGTTCTACTATGAAATGCTGAATAGCAAAACCTCAGGCATTAGAACTCCTGAAAGCTAATGCATGAAACTGAAACACAAAAGGGTGAAAAACTGCAAAGTGTTTTTGTAGTGGCGGCAAAAACTTCTGCAGCCCTTGATGTTGGGGTGCAAGTCCTCACACTTCTGAAAACTTTTATATAGCAAACCCTTGGTCCCACCAACTCAAAGAAGCTCCTGAAACAAGAGAATGACTGTTGGCACGTACTTAGAAATCACACCAGCAGAGATTTTCTATGGAAAACAATGATCAGCACTATATTCCTCAACATCTTTTATGTAAGGCAACTGATGCTCTTGGAATCTCACCTCAGCCACCTGAAGATATACCAGCTTCAAGTATAAAATAACTGTGCTCCTACCTTTATGTGAGGTGAGAGTTTAACAAAATACTTTTGCTTTAAACCAGTTCAAATAATACATTGCTAACTTCCAGTGGCATATTTTATATATAATAACATTTCCTATCCCATTCACCCTGTAATACTCATTCAACAACTTTTGAAACAGGTGCCAGTAACTGGATTGGGGCATGGGAACAAACAAAGATAAATAAATTTGCATAACTCACTGACTGAATCATTGCATATTACATCAGGGTTGATTTTTTGTGTATTTCTTAAACTGCCTTACATAATGTAATACATAATTTAATAGCATACTGACAGTATCTGATGACTTGCAACTTAATAAACTGATGACCATACTTACATATGTGCTTCACTGAAAAAAGCTACATGCACTTTTTTCACTTCCTGTCTTCTTTGTCCTCCCTTGTTTTTAACATATAGCTAATAACAATATTTGTGTCTGAAGCACCTAAGAGTCTCTACCTTATAGGTTCATAGGTTCATACTAGGCTATCTGCCCTGGGGCAATTATAAGCCTAGCCCGATTCTGTATGGCTTACACCACCCCTTGATTTGAGTATACTGTGCCCTTTTTAAGGTTTAGTTTACTGTGCCTCTGTCTAATAGTGACACAGGAGTAATCCCTGGGATAAACCTACGATCCCCCATCCACTTATCGAGATTCTTCTTGAAGAGATTCAGTGAGGTGCTCTGCCTCACATGAACTGGAATTCTATTCCAGAGCGAAGGGAGCCTCTGAGTTATGAACCTGTCCCTCCAGCAAGTTCTATTTATTTCTGTGCTGAGGTTCAAGTCCCTCGAGCGTGTGGCTCTAAGGGATTTAGATTTACTGAGGTGGAGCATGTCCATTAATTCTGGATTTGACATAGCTTTGTATGTCAGGCATTGATCGCCTCGAAGTAGGCGGTATGCAACTGAGTAGAGTTGGAGTTTTTTTAACCGAGCAGCATATGGCATCTGTTTGAGACCCTTGATCCTCTTGGTGAGATACTTTTGGGGTCTTTCTAATTGCTGCAGGTGTTGGGTAAGGTACATCTCAAAAGGGGCATTGTATTCTATGATGGGCCTGATGAGGGATGAATAAAGGGGCACGATTACCTCTCTTGATCTAGATGTGAAACCCTTTGTGATGAGGTGGGCTATGTAGAAGGTCTTTCTAACCACTTTGGCAATGTGGTTTTCAAAGGAGAGATTGCTATCAACTTGGGTCCCCAGGTCCCTAATAACTTTCTCTGTACTTAATGGGTTTCCGCCTATGTGGTAATTTGTGGGCACATTGTTTTTGCCAAAGGGTATGACTATACATTTTTTGGCATTTAGCTTTAAACCATGGCACTGGCACCAGTTATCTGTCTCTGTGAGACCTTTTTGAAGGATGTTTGTGTCAGCTGGAGAGTTGATTATGGCACCCAGTTTGCAGTCGTCTGCGAACTTGGTGAGCCATAGTCCTCCCACGTTTGCCTGTACCTCGGAAAAGTATATACCGAACAAGAGTGGTCCCAGGACAGAACCCTTTGGGACGCCATTTGTGACCAGTTTCGAGTCTGACATTGCTCCAGCAACTCTCACTCTGTGGGTTCTGTCTTTGAGCCAGTTTGCGACCCATCTTGTGACATAGGGGTTTATATTTAAGCTGGATAGCTTATCTATGATGCCCGAGTGGGGTATTGTGTCACATGCCTTTGCAAGGTCCAGATAGGCTGTGTGGACTACCTTCCCTTCATCTATGGCTTTGGTGACTGTTTCAAAGAAGTCAGCCAGGTTCAAAAGGCAGGATCTGCCCTTGACAAAGCCGAACTGGGTAGGATCTAGTGTCTGTAGGTCCCCAATGTCTTTGTTTATGAGCTCCATGATGATCCTCTCCATAGCCTTGCAGACTAAGCTAGTCAGGCTTATGGGGCGATAGTTTCCAGGGTCCGTAGAGGCTCCACCTTTGTGGAGTGGGACCACTGTTGCTGTACGCCATTCTGTGGGCACATATCCTGTAGTGAGGCTGAGATTGTATAGCTGTTTTATTTGAGGGATTAGTTCCTCTTGTAGTTAATGTAGGACGCAACCTGGGATGCCATCTGGTCCCATGGAAGCAGTGTTTTTTGCTTTGGAGAGGGCAGCCTTCACCTGAGCATCTGAGATGTTTGGGAGGCAGCCCTCTGCCGGGATAGATACTTACTCTTTTGGGGGGGGGGGGGGAGAAGTTTGCACTGAACCTGTCTGCCAGGATATTGGTGATGTCTGTGGGTTCAGTGTATTTTTTGTCATTTAGAATCAACTCAGAAGAAGTCTGGGAGTTGCATCCCAGGTTTCTAACATAACTGAAAAAAGCCTTATGATTGTCTTTGGTGTCCTGTGCAATTTTTCTCTCGAAGCTGGCCTTGGAGGATTTTATGAGGGATCGTAATTTTTTGCTAGTACTGATCAGAGATGCCTTCCCTATTAGGGATTTTGCTCTATCATGTATTAGCTTCCTCCTTCTGTTGTACAGTTTATTTATGGCAGGGGACCACCAGACTGGATGCCTGCCTTTGGATGATTGGGTCTTGGTTTTGTTTGGGATAGCATGATCCATGCATTCCTGGAGATGTCCGCAGAATGCATTTATATAGGATTCTGCAGTTTGGGCTGTAGTTTCCACTGGCCCTTGGGCCTTGAAGGATTCCACTTAGGTTTTGAGAAGTGAGACGTTCGCTTTTGAGAAGTTTTTCACTGTGGTTTTCTGGGCTGGGGGTGGGGTCGGGATGTGGACATCCAGTGAAATGAATTTATGGTCTGATCTTACCAATGAGGGATATACTTCTGGTGTGGAGCATAGAGTCCCCATGTTGGTAATGATCAGGTCTAGTATGTTGTCCCCTCTTGTGGGAGTGGTGACTAGTTGTTCCATAGCATTTGAGTTTATAATTTCCAGGAATCTTTGGGCTAAGGTGCTGGGGCTTGAGTAGTGCTTCCAGTCAATGTTTGGGTAGTTGAAATCGCCCAATATAATGGTGTTCGGAGAGATCTTCATGTTCTCCAATGTTTTCAGGAAAGTCGAATGGGATTCCTGACTTTGAGAGGGTGGTCTGTAGGATGCTATAAACTGAAAAGCAGTCTTGCCCACTGTTAGTTGCACATGGATGGTCTCCGATACTTCATGCAATGCCACTAACCTGGAGGTGTGGATATCCTTGATAAATATGGAAACTCCCCCTCCTTTTGTGGTTCGGTCCAGTTTTTGGGCTGAAAAGCATGATATGAGGTATAGCCTGGTAGTGCTGGGGTGCTCTCTGGAGCCTTGAACCAGGTTTCTGTCACTGCACAGATATCAATGTTCTCCATACTGAGGAGAGCTTCGAGTGTGTGCATCTTGAGGTTAAGACTTCTGGCGTTTAGCAGCATTACCCTTAGTTTCTTGTTCCTTGTGCTGTCTATGGGGGTGGGTTTGACTTTTGAGCCTTGCCTAAAAAAGGCACTATGGGGGTGGCAAGAGCCTTTGCCAATATCCAAAAGCCCAGTGGTGACAGGTGCAAGCTGTCCCTAGCGAAGCAACGTGGCTTCAGAGCTGCACTCTCCCCATCTGCACAGCTTGTTGTGCTGAATTGTTTAAACAAAGCTTTATCAATATCCTCCCTAAGACACTGAACACAGGTGATGTCCAAATAAGCTGTAATCACCTCTTCCTAGTTGGTTCCATGGTCATTCTGTCAGCCAATCTCCTTTTCATTTTTAGATCCCTTACTTGCAAAATGTTTTCAGTCTGGTCCACCAGCTTCATCCATTTCTTCACTGTTTTGAAGCAATCCCTTTTTAAACTTATTGGGATCCCTGATGCACTTTTTACTTTAATGATATCGAATTGTAGAATAAAATAAATTCAATGTCATTATCCAGTTCTTTATAGCATTGGATATAGCAATTAGAATTAACATTTCTGTACAGTCCTCCCCAGCTTTCATGCCAGATTTAATGGTATTCTGTCAGATCAACTTCGCCAAGCCTATTCAACTTTGTAGCAGGTGCTGTCAACATTTCTTAGTAAGTTTGTGATAACTGATACCATAATCAGAAGTTTTATGCATATGTAAACTATGTGGTACCCTACTTGTTGAATTACATGCAACACTATAGTTCCTTAGCTTGTAAAATATGTGAAATAATAAAATATGTAAAATAATAAAAATACATCTAAGTATGAAGTCTTCACTTTTAAAATCAAAATTTTAATGTCATTATCCAGTTCTTTATGACACTGAATACAGCGATAATGATTACAATTTCTGTACAGTGCTTTTAAAGATTAAAATATTTTCGCTGGCTGTTATGTCAGATTTGATGATATTTTGTTTGATCAACTTCACCAAACCTGTTTTACTTTATAGCAGGTCTTGTTGCCATTTTGTAGAAAGTTTGTGATTATTAACACCAGAATTGGGAGATTTACACGTACATAAACTGCATTGTACTCCGGCTGTTGAAGAATGTGTGTTGCCACTACAGTTCTGTAGTTTGTAGAATAACTTTCTCCAAGTTTGAAGTCTTTTTTAAGTTGTGCTATTCTGTCCTAACAACATCCAGAAGGAAAGAGATGAGGCATGGGGTTCTCACTGTAAGGGAGGGGATTTAATATTTGGTTGGGGTCCTCCTTCTTACATTCCCTTTGTTCTTTGGTTTCCTAGTATCTTAATTTGGTGTAAGAAATGCATAAATCTAATGACCATGAAGGCCAAAGCATGCAAGTGACTTTTGCTGTAGCAACAAACATAAAACTTTTTTTAAATCAACACGGTACCAGCCAATAAGAAAAAGATAACATATGTAGGTACAGCAAAATTTGGTAGTACAAGAGGATTACAATGTCATCTAATTCAGTCTCTGTCTTGTGACTGTTAAAACTGAGTGAGTGAGTGAGTGAGTGAGTGAGTGAGTGAGTGAGTGAGTGAGTGAGTGAGTGAGCGAGTGCATGAGTGAATGAGTAAGTTAATCACACTGACTCAGTAAGCAATGAGCTTTTTTTTTCAGGAACAGACATTACCTGTGATATGAGTGGGTATCAGTGAAAAAGGAATAGTTCAAACTTTCAGCTGCATTACTGTTATGCCTATTACATTCCCCAGTGTGTTACTGTTGTTGACACATGAATAGGAAGAACAGAGCAAAACAATGCAAAACAAAATAATAATAAATAAGTAATAATTTAGTGCCTAGATGGGCTTTATTGTTTTACATGGCAATTTAGTGTAATGAACGATAGAATTCAGGTCAAATTTAAATTAATAAAGACAGGCTTCAAAGGAGTCAGGGCTCTTGCCTTATACTATGCTGGCTTTTACTGCATACTATGTGATGTAGAAATAATGTTGTCTAGTTTGACTCTAAACACCTATCTTGGAATATTTTTTTAATCTTTGAAGGTATCTTATAGCAAGCTTGTGTATGCCAGTAATGTTAAATAACAAGAATGGCCATTATTTTAAAGTATTTTTACAAAGCACCACCAATGAGAAGCATGTGATTCATTTTATAGTTAAATGTATCAGTTATTTACAACTGGGCATTACACAACCCCTTTACCTGGCCTTAAACCATGCTGAGCACCAGACATTCATGAGAATAACAACCAACAATCTTAGAACTGGGGGGGGGTGTTTGTTTGTAAAGGATGACAGAATCTCTTACACACACACACACACACACACACACACACACACACACACACACACACACACACACACACACACACACACACACACACACACACACACACACACACACACACACACACACACACACACACACAGATAAAGACATATAGATAGATGGATAAATAAGTAGATAGATATTTCTCAGATGAAGTAAATATACTAGATGTGACAGATTGCAGAATGCAGATATGTGCCAGAGGGCAGGATGCATAGTCAGCTGAGAGTTTGAGATACCAAAATTCCTGTCCATGTTGACAAGTTTTTTTTTTTATGTTTCGGTGGTTGCAATATGAGATCAGATATCTTCCGAGTGACATCATCTAGGCTTTCTGCATTTTATGGAGCTCATGATGGCCACTTATCTTTATATTTCTGTTCTATCTTGTACTTAAAGTTCCTTGTCTGATGAAAGCCTCTTCACTAGAACATTTTCTGGCAGTGATTTCATCTCCGGTATTGTCTCAAGTGACTCAGATATGAGCCTAGCTAATAACATCCCTACTGGTAAGTAAAGGCATTTCTCCAGTTTGCAGGGCAAAATTCTCGTAGCCAGTATAAATACATCTTTAAGCACCTCTCACAAAAAGTATGTAAGCACAGTGTGATTTACCCAATCAACAAAATGCATCAAAATAATTTAGCAAAATAAAAATTGTACTCAAATGAGCAGGTATTGCATGAGACAACTGCTTTGTAAAGATGAAAAAGGTTTTCTGCCAACTTGCAGGCTTCAGTAGTAATGCATTTCTATACTAGTTATATATCTGAATTGTAACAGATCTTATGTCCCTGTTCATTGAGCTCTCTCACTCTCTCTCTCTCTCCCTCTCTCTGTCTCCCAAAATGACCTTCTCCAAAGCAGCAGAAAGTAGTGTGACTGGCCATCAAATGGAATGCACATGTGTTTTGGTTAAATGTTTCATACTATTTGCCCAGCATTTGTCTTTTATTTTACAATGTGCCATACAATACCTACACAATTTGTAGGTTATTCTCTTATTAGAGAACACATTTATTTTCCAGTTCTGTCTGTAATCGTGGCAAGTATTCATAAGTAATACAATCATAAGAAAAAACATGAGTGCTTTGTTAAGACTTTGTATTTAACTGCTTTTGTACCTACTCCTTCTTATTTTCTCAATTTCTTTTTCTGCCTACTCTGAACAAGTGATGGTAGTTCATTATTTGTTTTGTGTAGCACGTTGTTCTTAGAAGGTTAAATTTTTGACGGTTAGGACAATTGAATTATTTTGTGTTCCAAACCTGTTTTCAATGAACAATGGGTTCTGTGCTACACTGGCTTTGAAAAACATCCAAGGAATTTTTTTTTCTTATTTCAAAACAGTGTAGGAAACTTCTCTGTGTGGAAGATTTTCAATCCATACATATCTAGTTAATTACTGCATATTAATCAGATCAGATAATGGTAGTAGAAGTAGCGACTTTAAACTCGTCCTAAGTCAAAAAAATAATAAAAATTATATAATTTGAAATATTGCACAGAATTATTAAGTATTCAAAAGTAATCCAAGCAGGGTATGCAGCCTATTTCCAGTCGAAAATACTTTATTAGAAACCTGGACGGAAACCCCCAGATATGCTCAGAGTTGGTTCAAAACAACAAAAAATACACTGAACCCACAGATATTGCCAACATTCTGGCTGACAGGTTCAGTGCAAATTTCTCCCCTCCTTCACCCCCGAAAGAAGAAATACTTATCCCAGCTGAATGTAATCTCCCTGTCATCTCAGATGTCCAAGTGAGAACCACCCTAAACAAAGCAAAAAACACAGCATCAATGGGACCTGACGGTATCCCAGGTTGCGTGTTACGTGAACTCCAAGAGGAGCTAAACCCACACATAAAAATGCTATTTAACCTTAACCTTACTTCGGGATATGTACCTGAACACTGGCGTACAGCAACAGTGGTCCCACTCCACAAGGGGGGGTGCCTCTACAGACCCTGGAAACTACCGCCCCATAAGCTTAACCAGCCTGGTCTGCAAAGCTATGGAAAGAATCATTATGGAACTCATAAACAGAGACATAGGGGACCTACAGACACTTGACCCCACCCAGTTTGGCTTTGTAAAGGGCAGATTCTGCCTTTTAAACCTGGTTGACTTTTTCGAAACAGTTACTAGAGACATTGATGAGGGCAAAGCAGTCCATACAGCATACCTGGACTTGGCTAAGGCCTTCGACACAATACCCCACTCAGGCATCATTGATAAGCTCACCAGCTTAAAAGTAAACCCTTATGTCACTAGATGGGTTGCAAACTGGCTAAAGGACAGAACCCATAAAGTTAAAATCGCTGGAGCAATGTCAGACTCAAAGCCAGTCACAAGTGGTGTCCCGCAGGGATCTGTCCTGGGACCCCTCTTGTTCAGCATTTACTTCTCATATGTTAAAGCAAACATGGGAGGGCTGTGGCTGACAAAGTTCACAGATGACTGCAAACTAGGCGCCATAGTCGATACACCAGCAGACACACACATCCTACAAAAAGGCCTCACAGAAACGGACAACTGGTGCCGGAGTCATGGCCTTAAACTAAATGCAAAAAAATGTATAGTCATCCCCTTTGGGAAAAACAAAGTACCCACAAAGTATCACATAGACAGCAACCCACTGAGTACGGAAAATGTAATCAGAGACCTAGGGACCCAAGTCGACAGCGATCTCTCATTTGACACCCACGTTGCCAAAGTGGTTAGAAAAACATTCTACCTTGCACACCTCATCATGAATGGATTCACATCCAGATCCAAGGATGTCATTGTACCCCTATATTCCTCCCTCATCAGACCCATGATTGAGTACAATGCCCCATTTGGTATGTACCTCACCCGGCATTTGCAACAGCTGGAGAGACCAGAAAAGTACCTCACCAAGAGGATCAAGGGTCTCCAACATATGTCTTATTCTGCCAGACTAAAGAAATTTCAGCTCTGTTCAGTAGCTTACCGCCTGCTCAGAGGTGATCTCTGCCTGACGTACAAGGCCATGTCAAATCAGGATCTGATGGACATGCTCCACCTCAAAAAATCCAAATCCATCAGGACCACGAGAGCTAAAGACTTAAACCTTGGCACAAATATGAATAGGACATGCTGGAGGGATAGATTCATAACCCAGAGGCTTCCCATGCTTTGGAACAAGATCCCAGTTCGTATTAGTCAGAGCCCCTCACTGACTCTCTTCAAGAGAAATCTTGATTAGTGGATGGGAGATCGTAAGTTTACCCCAGGGGTCACATCTGTGTCACTGCTAGACAGGGGCACAGTAAACTAATTCTATTATATAAGGGGACCTTCATTGTGTCACTACCAGACAGAGGCACAGTATTCTAAATTTATTCTGTACATTTTTTGTACCATTTCATGGGGTGGCAAAAGCCACATCACTATGGCTAGGCTTACAAATGCCTCAGGGCAGATAGCCTAGAACTATACTATGAAACTATGAAACTATGAAGCTATTAAGTATACAGACAAGCGATCCAAGTAAAACATAAATATATATATATATATATATATATATATATATATATATATATATATATATATATACTTTTTATTAGGCAAGGGAGTGGTTTATTGTGCTGTAAAACAAAGTGTTATTGGTATACATGTTAAAGTCACATCCCTTCCTCCATCAGTGTGACATTCGAGTTGGTATGGCCCTATTTAGTAGCTGTCATAATAATATATAACCCTTATGTACTTTAAATAAAATTCATAATGATGTGGTGCCTCTAATTTAACCAGATTATTAAGTAGATTATTAAGTCTGTGATTTTATCAAAGACAATATACTAAATATACTACTTGGCTGGAAGTACATAAACCTTAGACCATGTGGTAATCAAAACAAAAAAAAATATATATATATATATATATATATATATATATATATATATATATATATATATACACATTTTACACTTTGCATGTAAAAATCCATTGTAAAAATCATACCCCTGATTTACTATTATTCCGTGCAGGACTAGCTTAGTCCTGCATGGAGGCGGCCATTTAGTAGCAGGACGGCAGCGTGCCATGCATATTAATGAGGCATGCTGCCTGAGCTTCTAATCTTACATGGCATGTGTAAAAGTGCAGGGGTGTGTCTGAGAGCAGAGCTCTCAGAATATACATGCCCCCACAATGAAGAACAGCAGAAAGGCCCAAGAAATGAGCGAGACCACTCTTAGGTGTCTGCATATCCCCACCAACATTCCCTCTGGTGTACAACAGCAAGTAAACACAAATAAAATGAACAAACCTGTATTTTTTTTAACAGTCTGATTAAAGCTAACCATGGGTGCACGGGTGTGCCCATCGCTTAGCTATGATTAATGTAGCTTAAATGGCTGAAGAGGATAACAAGGAAGATATATGCAAAGGAAACAGCATAGCAATAGTGTAGTGGGCAGAACATTCACCTTATGAGCAGGCATGCCTGGTTCAAGTCCCACTGCAGCACGTTTCTTTTTCCATGGCAAAGCATGTTATGACTAAATATTTTTGTTGCATAACCTACTAAATAACATTTTTATGAACTGGAGTACTGCAGTAAATGCACATGTGAGGTGTCAGTGTCATAATGAATAAAGCACTAGTAAGCAGGTTTAAGCATCAATAAGCAGTAGTAAGCATATCTAAGCACTAGTAAGTGGGTTTAAGCCAGTTTGCACAGGGGTAAGCAATGCACACAAAGGTTAAGCAATTTTGAAGCTAACTCTCTGTAAGCATATTTAACCGGAGGTTAGCATTGCTTACCTCTGCGCAAACCTGCTTACAACTGCTCAAAAGTGCCTTAATCACTCTGTATCCAACGGCTCTTGTTCTGCCTAGCAAAAAAATAAACAGCATCTGCTAGGCTCAAACCCAGGACCCTGCAAACCATAGCCAAATGGATTTATCACTAAGCCATGTCAGATATACATAATCCTGATGTTTTCACAAACATATCATCCAGCCAATTCATACAACAGTACAGGGAATGTATGCCAACATGTAGATGTATGTGTGTTTTTATATATATTAATATCTACATAGATATAACATATATATATATAAACATATAGACATACAAATTCATATATCCATATATATATATATATATATATATATATATATATGTCTACATCTATATATATATATATATATATATATATATATATATATATATATATATATATATATCTATACATATATATATATATATATATATATATATACAGCAAGTTATATGGGAACATAACATAAAAATAGATGTCCACATGCACCGTTACTAGGGTTGAGAGGCCCCAAACAACATACATCTTGTATGAATAGGTATTCCCCACCCAACAGTCAAACACATATGCCCTGCAATACACTGTCAACTGTTGCAGCCCCGATACCCAGGACCTGACACGACATGGGCACAAGATAATAACAGTACTCTATCCCGCCTATATGATGTCAGGCTGCTATCAGTAATATATCATGCAGTACAGTCTGGCTCCCATAGGGAATGTACAATATGGAAGCAATCAACATCCCTAGGATACATATACACAAACACATATATGCAGATACAGATATACATACAGATGTGTATATATATATATATATATATATATATATATATATATATATATATATATATCTCATAAAATCACTGGAAGCAACAGACCAAGGCTGTGCTTTGCTTCCAAACACCCCCTACTACTCCAATTCAACAATCAATATAATCCGTGACTATTAGCTTCACCCAGTCACAGCCACAACAAGGAAAAGTTCAACAGCCATGCCATGTCAGTCTTTCAGATGATGACACATATTGCCACCATACATTTATGATGACTTACTGCTAGCTTGTGTTATACTGGTGGGTATTGTGTTTGGCACTGCTGTTGTGAGGACTTGTCCCTATCATCAGCAGTAGTGGGCAATGGCCACCAGGTCTTACCTACACATGCCTACATACCAACCACTCTCATGCAATATGAAACACACACCGGCCTAAATCACACATATCTGCATATTGTGAAAATGCTACAATCTATCCTGCTACCTTGGTCACCTCTGTGCATCTGTACTCCACTGGGATTATACCCACACGTACATGTTACTACATTTCTACATAGGGTTGTGGGGGGGCACACCTGACTGTTACGACATGTGTACATCGGATTGGGTGGGGGCACACCAGACCATTACTAAATTTCTAAACAGGTTTGGAGGGCACACCGCACTGTTACTACATTTCTAAGTAGGGGTGGGGCAGCACACCTGACTGTTTCTATATTCCTACACAGGATTGTGGGAGGGGAACACACCTGACTGTTACTATATTTCTATACTGGGTTGGAGGAAGGGGCACACCTGGCTGTTCCTACATTTCTACATAGGATTGTGGGGGGATAGACCTAACTGTTTCTACATTTCTACACAGGATTGGGGGGGGGCACACCTGCCAATTTCTACATTTCTTCACAGGATTGGGGGGTCACACCTGACTGTTGCTACATTTCTACACTGGCTTGGTGTGGGGCACACCTGACGGTTTCTACATGTCTACATAGGAGTGCGGGGGCACACCTGACTGTTACTACGTTTCTACATAGGGTTGTAGGGGGACAGACCTGACTGTTTTTACATTTCTACAAGGATTGGGGGGGCACAGAACTTATGCACCCCTTACTGCATGACACCTGTACAAAGGTTGACAGGGTTGTGCCTGGAGACACATACACAGGGCCAGTATCGACATGTTGCTGTGATAACCTCATACATTTACTGTTGTAACAGGGTTTATTGCAACATATGTCCTATGAGGGATATGAAGTCAGTAACTCTCACTGCTGTCACCATCTACAGACTGCATTCCTCACACTACCTTCTGCAGTTTACAGATAGGTGCTCTGTGGGTAACACATGAAACAAAAGGCACCACACACTGCCCAGTCTGCAGATGACCCTACAGATGGGGGTTCCCTCATAAACATAGCACTGACATGACAGGTATTAAAACATGTAGGACAGCCATATCCACACACACCCTGTTAAACCAACATTACTCCAAATGCAGTATAACAGCACTTACAGTCTGTAGTCAGGTCAGCCACATCCCCCTCCTGTGTGTTGGCCTGTTTCCACAGTGTATGTTGTTACAGGTAAATCCCCAATCCATCTGAGATGCTGTTTGCCAAACAACAGATTAAGTGTACAGCACTTATACAACCCTTACGCATGACATCTGTACAAAAGTTGACAGGGTTGTGGCTGGAGACACATACATAGGGCCAATATTGACATGTTGCTGTGATAACCTCATACATTTACTATTGTAACAGGGTTTGTTGCAACATATGTCCTATGAGGGATATGAACTCAGTAACTCTCATGGCTGTCACCATGTCACATGACCATTACTACATTTCTATACAGGCTTTGGGGGGACGCACCTGACTGTTTCTACATGTCTACATGGGAGTGGGGGCACACCTGACTGTTACTACATTTCTACACATGATTGGGGGCACACCTTACTGCTTCTACATGTCTACATAGGATGTGAGGGGCACACCTGGCACTTGCACACAATTGCTATGACTGTACTGGTATGTCAGGTACTCCATTTCACTCTGTATTCTAACCTATCATACTGACTAGAGGCATATCAGTGTACTACAGTTCTTAGCTTTGGTTGCCCTACATATTAGTGTCTGCCTTCCTTTCAGAACTAACATCCCACTGCCTGATCTGCTGTAGTCTATCTGTGTAAGCCTAGGGGAGATGTTACCCATAGGCATCATTCAGAGGCCATAGCACAGGCTCTGTTTGGGTTTGTCTACACCTGTCCTACTGGCTGAGACTGCTGTTGGGTATGTGAACCTCTCTGTCTGGCATGTGTGAGTCATATGAACACACATGTCACCCAGCACATTTCCTGCAGTGGGTTTTGTCACCCTGTGTAGTACTGGCTACAATGGTGACTCCAGTATGTGTTACAGTTGTCATGATGCCACTATGGGTGTCTACTATCTGCTGTCATAACATTCAGCCACCCAATTCCCTTGCATGCTCACATCCATACCATAGATACAGGTAACAACACATTCTACTCATTTTGGCAACTGGTAGATTGATTGACTTACCTTGTGGATGTGCCAGGATTGAGGATGGTGCTGGAGGGCTGCCTATGTCGGATGCACATAGTACACTCTCTATACATGGTTGAGCACAGGTAGTGTCATGTTTGGCATCCCTTTTACTGTATGTGTGAGTCAGAATAAGGTGTCATTCCCTGGTTCCCTACTGTGTCAGTGTATGTGTTATGCATTGCCTCTTTGCCACAGCCAGGGCATACTGGGCACACCTCCATCTACCTACTGGGGCAGGCTCAGGTTGTTCCTCCTCCAAGTCACTCTGTGCCTATGCTGGCCTTGGCATTGGTGTGGGGGGGGGGTCTGTGTGACACTGCTCCATGTGGTTCCTGCTGCAGCTGTTTCCACAGGATCATATTGTGTAGCATGCCACATAACTTAACAATTTGAGTACATGTAGCTGGTGAGTACTGCAAGGCTCCACCGGATGTGTCCAGACACCAGAACCATGACGTGAGCATCCCAAACACATGCTCTAAGTCTGGTCTGTGAGTGTGCCTCATTATGACGTTCTTGTTCAGGTGTGTGTGCATTTCTGATGGGTGTCATCAGCCACGGCTCCTGTGTATAACCAGCATCTCCCGCTAGGTGACAGTAGGGTATGTCCCCATTGGCAAATCTCTAGTACAGCTTCAACAGATGCCAAATGTGGGAATTGTGATAGCTTCCAGGGCAGCCAGCACACACATTCATTATAATGCCCTGGGCATCACACACGACCTGGCAGTTGATGGAGGGGAGGCCCCTGCAGTTGATGTAGGCCCTACCCTGATCACTGGGTGGTACTTTGATGCATATGTGAGTGCATTCTATAGCAAGTACTACCTCAGGGTATTCTGCTATTTGGTGGAAGAGATGCATATTGCTGGCCAACACCTCATGGATGTTGAGGAAATATACGTGCTCACTGGCATGTGCTAACATGGCATCCAGGAACTGGTGGAATACTCTAGATGCTGATGCCTGTGAGATCCCCATGATATCCCCAGTTGAGCTTTGGGAGATGCCAATGGGTAGTATTCCTAGGCCTACACATACCTTGATATCCACTGGGATGGGTTCCCCTCGGTCAGTTCTGTGTGTCAGGCATGGCTGGCACAGCTCAACAATTTGCTGTAGGAGGTCCATGTCCACCCTATAGTGCTCCACTATCTCCAGCTCATGTAGCCCTTGGTAGGTTACCCTGTGTCTGTACACTCTTCTCTGTCTTCTCACTGTGGGTTGTTCAGCAGCATTCACATTTCACCACCCTCAGCCTCTTGCACATGTTGTTCTATGTTGCCTGCTCCAACCCCTCTCATTTTGTAGTTTTGTTTGCTAAAAGTTCCCCGCTTGTATAAACTGATGGTGTAGAGTATGGGAAAAACAGAGGGAAATGTGTTTGCATAGTTTATAGTACTGTTCTGGGCTGGGCTGGGCTGGTCTGCTGCCTGTGTAATTGGCTGATTCTGATGCATTTCACCTGCCAGCTATGCTAGTTCTCCATGATTACCTTCCTACTGCTGTTTTCCATTCTCATTGCCTTCCTGTTTAAGCCCGGGGACGTGTTGCGCACACACCGAGTGCTCAAATGTGCACAGTGCTGCTATTTCCTGATTTAACTTGTTTTTTCTTCCTTTAAACCCCGGTGTGCAGTGTGCACACACGCTTAGGCAATGTAAAGAGTGCTAGGCAGATTCAGACACACCCCTTGCTTAGCTGTGCTAAGCTAGGAGCAAACCCGAGCCACAGGGCTCCAGTCAGCTTACAGTATGCCTGGCACACCCCCTATGATGTCAGCTAACTCCTAGGCTTGCACCAAGCTATTCCTACTCTTACACTGTTGGGACCTGACTAGCATGCTGGGGAAAACTGGGATTCGCTATCATTCCCCTCATTTGCATAGGATTGCCTGCTAATGCATACTTACATGTCTCACACTGAGCCTCCCCCCTTAGCAACCAATACTAACTGGCCATGCTGTCTTCTGCCTGCCATTGACTTTCATGGCAGAATAGTGATTTTAGTTACAATGATTATTTTAGGTTTATTTTCTTATTTTCCCCCCGATCCCGTTTGAGCACCGCTGCCCTATGCTTAAACAGCCAAGATAGGCTAAAAAAAATATAAGCTGATTTTTTTATTTTCTAAGCTGTTTGCAATGCCAATAGCCTTATTGTGTGGCCATTGGCATGCTCCCTGAGTGATATACAGCCTTTATTTGGAGCTGACACACTTCCATTTTGGATTTTGCAGAAATGTACTCGGTTACTAACCAAGTACATTTCTGCAGATTACACTAGTGCTGTGCAGATGGTTTCAAGCTTCCTGGATCGCAAATATACTTAATTTGCATGGATTTCTCCTGCAAATGGAGTGATTTGCATACAGAGGCTTGGTCTATGCAGGACTAGTGCAGGAGCACTTGTGCACGCCCCTGCAGGCTATTCCTGGATCACACAGCAGATATATTGCCAGCTAAAGCTCCTGCACAGATCCTGCATGCCACTTGCAGAATCCGAGGGAAATTCCGTTTTCATATCCTATTATTAACAAAAGATCACTTTTGACCATCTAGACTTCTTCAGGTCTGTGTACAAGAACCCTAAAAGCTATCTACAAAAATGTTATTGTATAATTAGTTAGTATTGTTATTACACATCATTTTGAATAAAGTGGAAAAAAGAACAAGAAAAAGAAAAAGGTATGATGATTGAAACAAAAACTGATTTAACATGGTATTTAACATGGTATTTAAACCAACTGGAAGAATAAAATAAAATAAAATAAAATGAAATTAATCATGCAAACAATGTGGCAATTTTCTAAGTTCCAGTACACTTTTAAGTGAACAGTAGTAGTTTAGTCCAGGCTTCCTACAATAGTTCAGCTTTATTTGCCACATGAGTTCATGTTTCTCCAGAATATTCGGGATGTCTCCTTCAAGATCACCCATGTCTATGCGATCCAGAATCTGGAACTTAAAACCTGTGTGTCTTATGAAGAAAAAGTTGTTTGGCTAGTGCATTATTATTACAGCCAGAGTGGATTTCTGACAGATGACATGAAATATTATGCTTGTTTATTTATAGTCTTGCCCACATAAAAATGCATCACATTCATTGCACTGTGCCCTGTAAATTACTTTTGTAGTGTTACAGTCACCCCCTGCACCAACCCCTCTTTAAATAAGGACAATAAAAAACTATCACCTTGTTGTATAAATCTACAAAATGTACAATTAGCTTCACATCTTTTTGTGTTTCTCTCGTATGGTCCAGGTTTAAATTCAACTAAACTTCTAATGTTCCTGGCCTTCCTGTAAACAAAGGATGGGGCTTCACCTAATATGTTAATCAGAAAAGGGTTTCCTGTGACAAAGGCCCAGATATCTTCAATAACATTTTTGATACTGTGATAATCCAAAGTGTATGCCAGGATGCAGCTATTATTGCATTTGTTATTCTCTGTGGAATTTCTTAACATTCTCCTACTGGGGAGGTTGAATGAAGGTGCTTCAGTCCTTTTCAGTTCTATAATGGGTTCCAGGATGTTTTTTTAACATCTGACTTATGGGAAGAAAAACTTGCTACTGAAAATCTTTATAATTATTTATGGAGCCCATGCCCACATTTACCTTACTTTTTTTGGAATACCAAAGCCACACAAGAACAGAGAAGACCCACCTTATAGACCGGTGGAAGCAAGTCAAGGTGCCCTTACTGAAGCCACAGCCATTTACCTTGATTACTTGCTGAAACCTTTAGCAGAAAAGAATAAGCCATTCATAAGAGATTCAATGGATTTTTTTGAGAAAATAAAAAACATTACAGTGGAAGCTGACAGTATTTTATTAACTACTGACGTGGAATCCTTGTACACAGTGCTCCCTCACAATTACTGTATAACAACAACTATGGAATCTTTTAAGAAACATAATCAAGGTAAACAAGCAGGAGACATCCCAAATATTCTGGAGAAACATGAACTCATGTGGCAATTAAAGCTGAACTCTTAGGAAGCCTGGACTAAACTACTACTGTTCACATAAAAGTGTACTGGAACTTAGAAAATTGCCACATTGTTTACATGACTAATTTTATTTTATCTTATTTTATTTTATTCTTCCATCAGGTTTTAAATACCATGTTAAATACCATGTTAAATCAGTTGTTGTATCCATCATCATATATGTTATCTTTTTCTTGTTGTTTTTTCCAAACGATGTGTAACAACAATACTAATTATACAATAATATTTTTTGTAGATATGTTTTAGGGTTCTTGTACACAGACCCGAAGAAGTCTAGAAGGACGAAAGTGATCTTTGTTAACAATATGTTATAAAAATAGAATATGATTTTTACAATGAATTTTTGCATGTAAAGTGTAAAATGTATATATTTATATATATCATTTTTGATTGCTAAATGGTCTAAGGTTTATATATTTCTAACCAAGTAGTATATTGTCTTGGATAAAATCACAGACTTAATAATCTACTTTATAATCCTGTTAAATTAGAGGTACCACATCATTATTAATTTTATTTAAAGTACATAAGGATTTTATTATTACAGCAGCTACTAAGTAGGGCAGGACCATCTCGAATAACACACTGATGGGGGAAGGGGTGTGAATTTAACATGTATACCAATAACACTTTCCCCAGATTCTCAAAAGCTTGCATGGCATGCATGATTAGTGTATGAGGTAATGTTGGCAATATAGCGGCCAAGCGATCCAAGTACGTGCTCGTTTGATGTGTATGAGTGCTCTTGTACTAGTCCTGCACATTCCCAGCCCCCGTATGCAAATTACCCTATTTTCAGATGAAAAACATGAAAATGAGGTAAATCTGCTATCCAGAAAGCTGGAATCAGGCCGTGCAGAATTAGCGTAATCTGCAGAAATGTACTCTGTTAGTAACTGAGTATGGGTCTGCAAAATCCAAAATGGAGACATGACAGCTCCAAAGAAAGGCTGCATATTTTTTTTTTATTTTATAGGTTCATAGGTTCATACTAGGCTATCTGCCCTAGGGCATTTATAAGCCTAGCCAGAGTGTGTGTGGCTTTCACCACCCCTTAGGATGAGAATACTATACCCATTAGTTTGCTGTGCCTCTGTCCAGCAGTTATACAGAGATGATTCCCGGGGTAAACCTACGATCTCCCATCCACTCGTCAAGATTTCTCTTAAACAGAGTCAGTGAGGGGCTCTGCCTCACATGGAATGGGATTCTGTTCCATAGTGTAGGGAGTCTCTGGGTGATGAATCTGTCCCTCCAGCATGTCCTATTTATATCCGTGTTGAGGTTTAAGTCTCTTGCTCTCGTGGCTCTGGTGGATTTGGATTTTTTGAGGTGGAGCATGTCCATTAATTCCGGGTTGGACATGGCCTTGTATGTCAGGCATAGATCACCTCTGAGTAGACGGTATGCGACTGAATAGAGCTGGAGTTTCTTCAGTCGGGCATCGTATGACATATGTTTGAGCCCCTTTATCCTTTTGGTGAGGAACTTTTGGGGTCTTTCCAACTGCTGCAGGTGTCGGGTAAGGTACATTCGAATGGGCGTTGTACTCAATCATTGGTCTGATAAGTGAAGAGTACAGGGTACAATGACCTCTCCTGATCTGGATGTGAATCCCTTCATGATCAGGTGGGCAATGTAGAAGGTCTTCCTAACCACTTTGGCAATGTGAGTGTCAAAAGAGAGGTTACTGTCAACTTGGGTCCCCAGGTCCCTGATAACTTCTTCCGTGTTTAATGGATTACCACCTATGTGGTAATTAGGGGTTACCTTGTTTTTCCCAAAGGGTATGACTATACATTTTTTGGCATTTAGCTTAAGGCCATGGCTCTGGCACCAGTTATCCATTTCTATGAGACCTCTCTGGAGGATGCCTGTGTCTGATGGAGTGTCAATTATGGTGCCCAGTTTGCAGTCATCTGCAAATTTTGTCAGCCACAATCCCCTATGTTTGCCTGCACTTCAGAAAAATAAATGCCGAACAAGAGTGGGCCCAGGACTGAGCCCTGTGGGACACCCAGGACCGGCTTAGAGTCTGACATGGCACCAGCAACTCTAACCCTGTGTGTTCTGTCCTTGAGCCAGTTTGCAACCCATCTTGTGACATATGGGTTTACATCTAAGCTGGTGAGCTTTTCTATGATGCCCGAGTGGGGTATTGTGTCGAACACTTTGCTAGGTCAAGGTAGGCTGTGTGAACTGCCTTACCCTCATCAATGGCCTTAGTGACTGTTTCGAAAAAGTCGACCAAGTTCAAGAGGCAGGATCTGGCCTTGACAAAGCCAAATTGGGTAGGATCCAGTGTCTGTAGGTCCCCAATGTCTTTATTTATGAGTTCCATTATGATCCTCTCCATAGCTTTGCAGACAAGGCTTGTCAAGCTTATGGGGCGGTAATTTCCAGGGTCCGTAGAAGCACCGCCTTTGTGGAGTGGGACCACAGTTGCCGTACGCCATTCTTTGGGTATGTATCCTGTAGTAAGGCTAAGATTAAGCAGCAGCCTTATGTGTGGGTTTAGTTCCTCATTGAGTTCATGTAGCACACAGCCGGGGACACTGTCCGGTCCCATTGATGCTGTGTTTTTTGCTTTAGAGAGAGCAGCTCTTACCTGGGCATCTGAGATGTTTGGGAGGCTAGACTCTGGTGGAATAGATATTTCTCCTTTTGGGGGGGAGGGAGGGGAGAAATTTGCACTGAACCTGTCTGCCAGTATGTTGGCAATGTCTGTGGGTTCAGTGATTTTTTTATCATTTTGGACTAATTCTGAGCATATCTGGGAGTTTCCACTCAGGTTTCTAACATAGCTAAAGAAGGCCTTATGATTGTCTTTTGTGTCATTAGTGATTTTTCTCTCAAAGTTGGCCTTGGATGATTTTATGAGTGATCGTAGTTTTTTGCTAGTATTGATCAGAGATGCCTTCCCTTTTAGGGATTTTTCTCTGTCATGTAGTAGCTTTCTCCTCTTGTTGTAGAGTTTGTTTATGGCTGGGGTCCACCAGACCGGGCGCCTGCCTTTGGTGGAAAGGGTCTTGATTTTATTAGGGATTGCTTGATCCATACATTCCTGGAGATGCTCGTAGAAGGCATTTGTAAGGGTTTCAGCAGCGTGGGTTGTGGTTTCCATTGGCTCGAGGGCCTTGAAGGATACCACTCCAGTCTTAAGAAGTGTGAAGTTTGCTTTTGAGAAGTTCTTCACTGTGGTCTTTTTTGCTGGGGTGGGGGCGGGATGTGGATCTCCAGTGAGATTAATTTATGGTCTGATCTCACCAATGAGGGATATACTTCTGGTGTGGAGCATTTTGTCCCCATGTTTGTGATGATCAGGTCTAGTATATTTTCTCCTCTTGTGGGAATGGTGACTAGTTGTTCCATAGCATTTGAGTTTATGAACTCCAGGAACCTTTGGGCTAGGGTGTTGGGGCTTGAGTAATGTTCCCAGTCTATGTTTGGGTAGTTGAAGTCACCCAATATTTACATTTATTAACCAGGAAAGTCCAACTAGGAACAAAGCCAATTTTCAGCGGAGGCACAGGGAGAAAAGTTCCAGATGCATGTCTTTGTAACATGGGAGGAAACCCACACAAATGCAGGGAGAACATGCATACTCCACACAGGAGACACCCCAAACTGAGAATCAAACTGGAGAACCTCTTGCTGTGAGGTGACAATGCTACCGCTGCACCACTGCACTGTCTGAGCTGATTTAACATGGTATTTAGCTTCCATATCATGAAAAAGCATGCCAATGGCCAAGTATAAGTCCATTGGCATTGCAAACAATACAAAAAGTAAAAAATACAACTTTTATTGTATTTCCATCGATCACGGCTGTTTAAGCATAGGGCAGCGGCACGCAAACCTAAAACATGCATTCTAACTAAAATCAGTATTCTTCCATGCAAGTCAATGGCAGGCAAAAGACAACATGGCTAGTGAATAGTGGTTGCTAAGGGGGGAGGCTCAGTGTGACACATGTAACTATGCATTAGCAGACAATCCTATGCAAATGAGGGGAAGGATAGTGAATCCTAGTTTTCCCCAGCATGTGAGACAGGTCCCAACAGTGTACGAGTATGAATGGCTGAGTGCAAGACTAGGAGGTAGGTGACATCATGGGTGGGTGTGTCAGGCATACTGTAAGCAGATTGGAGCCCTGTGGCTCGGGTATGCTCCCAGCTTAGCACAGCTAAGCTAGGGAGTGTGTCTAAACCTGCCTAGCACTCTTTACAAAGTGTAAGTGGGCGTGCTCGCCACGCACCAGGTTTTACAGGAAGAAAAAAACAAGTTAAACCTAGAAATAGCAGCAATGTGCACATATGAGAACTCTGTTTGCACGGTGCACCCCCGGGCTTAAAGGAGTACCGCACCCACAGACTCAAAAAACATGTTTAAAACATCATGGCATGATGTTTCCTACACTTTAACAGCACTCTGGAATTATTTACAGGATTTTAAATATTTTTATATGTAATTCCAGACTCTGACCACCTGGAGGCTGGCATATTGACGTGGTTTGGATAAATTAGGTTGCCATCCAGTATCCCAGAAATCATTGTTTGGCTCAAAAATGTTACATCATGCAGGCCTCCATTTGCCTAAAATTCCTGTCATTTCATAGATGTTGCATGCGTACAAAGTACTGAGTAAAATAGAACAGTGTAAGTAACATTCCCTGTTGCTGGATGACTACTTAAAACAGAAACAGTGTAAATGCCACAGAACACACTCAAAGTGCTGTTTACTGCTGCCTTTTTTTCTAATTTAGTTTAAATGGCACTAATTTGTGAGACAATGAATTCTAGTCCATTTACTTCTCCCCTCTCCCATAACACTTAGCTTCCCTAGCTGTCAAAGTCCTGAGGGTAATTTGACCTGGTAATTCCATTGATTGGCAGATCTCAGCAGGGTGCTTGACTCATGTAATTTAATCTTTGCTCTAGCATTTCCTTTGTTAGAGGGGACATCTTTTTGCTAAACTATAGCCATGGCCTTACTTGACTGCAATCACATCCAGTAAGGTCTTGCACCAAGGAGCTAAGGAATACAACATTTATACTATTAACCAGTTTAGATCTTTATTAATTTAAGTGTTAAGGTATCACTTCATGCTTCCACCTTGTTAAAAATTGAGATTTACATGTGCAAAGTGTGTTGGTGTGCAGTGTTTGCCTTCATATGTTTTTACTCCACTGGTTGGTTTGCAAAAAAAAATCTTTTGCAGTGTCCATGGATTTGTCTTTGTACATACAAACCACATTGCTATATTTTCCCCTTCCTTTTTCTTGTGTCCAGAAGTCACTTATAACAAAGTACATTTTTTATTGATTTTTTTTTAAATAAACGACATCAAGGTTAACTTACCTTGGAACAGATAATGGATGCCACTGCAAAGAATCACTGCTGAAATATTTGTGCATGGACAAAATCCCTTACTAAATCTATTTGCCAGCCTCCAGTTCAATTGGTGCTATGGCTTTAATGTCTTTAATGTGTGTTTGCTCAATGTCTTCCAAATATCTCCTCCATCACATACCAGTTTTGCAGTGTAGTAACCACCCAATATGCCCAAACACCTTTAGCCATCAATATGCAACTACTCCTTTTCATGTGAGTATGTAAATTCATTTTCAGACTTAAGGTGTGGAAGCTGCACTGAATAATTCTAGGTGCTTGTTCAGGTTTCACATGGTGCTTGCTTAGAGCTACTCTCATGTTAAGCCACTATGAATATGTTGCACTGCCACCTCTGATACCAGGGTAATGTTTTAATCTTTCTGTTCCCGCACTGCACACTAGCAGTATCTGGTGCAAATACAACAGAGAAGTATGCAAGCGATACACCACCTAAGCATCATTTGAAGTGCAGAATGTACAAGTATGCATACCAAATTTCTGTGTTTCCAAACATCGGTGTTACTACACTACTACTGAATAAAATGAACAGCACTCAAGCTGGGGGAAGGACAAGGGAGCCATGACATCACAGAATGGGTGGGTCTTATTATTTTACTTAGAATCAGATAACAGCTGTGGTGATGTCACTTTGGGGGAGGGAACTGATTAAAAAAAAAAAAAAAGTACCTGCACTGCCTGGCCTCGATGATATCAGTAATTCGGCGACTCCAGCAAGCTTTATTCAAACGTGAGAGAATCATTTTGTAAGTGAAACCATCACAGTATGAGAAGGTAGGCTTCTATTACAGAAGTAAGGGGAATTATAAAAATTGTAAATGCTTTATTGTTGTTGTTTTACAGAGGACAATGTAAATAGGGAGGAAAAGGGACGTGAAGTTGAGGAATACATTAGAGAAACCTGCTGTACTCCTTTAAACAGAAGGACAATAGGAAGGGAAAACAGCAGTAGGAAGGTAATCAAGGAGAACTAGCTTAGCTGTCACGTGAACTGTATCAGAAGCAGCAAATTACACAGGCAGCAGCCCAGCCCAGAACACTACTATAAATTAAGCAAACACCTTCCCCACTGGTTTTTCCCACACTCTACACCACCGGTGTATGCAAGCAGGGAAATTTTAACAAACAAACCTACAAAATGAGAAGGGCTGCAGCAGGCAACATAGAACGATATGTGCAAGAGGCTGAGGGTGGTGAGGATGTGCATGCTGCCGAGCAACCCACAGTGAGGAGACAGACAAGAGTGTACAGAAGCAGAGTAACCTACCAGGGGCTACATGAGCTGGAGATAGTGGAGCACTATAGGGTGGACAGAGACCTTCTACAGCAAATAGTTGAGCTGTGCCGGCTACACCTGACACATCAAACTGACCGAAGGGAACCCATCCCAGTGGATACCAAGGTATGTGTAGGCCTAGGTATACTAGCCACAGGTACCTCCCAAAACACAACAGGGGATATCATGGGTATCTCACAGGCATCAGCATCCAAAGTATTCCACCAGTTCCTGGATGCCATGTCAGCACATGAGAGTGAGCATGTATATTTGCTCAACACCCGTGAAGTGTTAACCAGCAATATGCGTCTCTTCCACTAAACAGCAGAATAACCTGGGGTAGTGGGTGCTATAGACTGCATGCACATATGTATCAAAGCACCACCCGGTGAGCAGGGTAGGGCCTACATCAACCACAGAAGCATCCCCTCCATCAATTGCCAGGTCATATGTGATAAACTAAAAGAAAAGATGCACCAAAACTAACACGTAGTGCATTTATTTTCAAACAATGCACTGTGTGTTAGCTTTGGTGCAGTTTTTCTTTTAGTTTATTTATTTCCCTATCTGCACCAGCCTTACTTTGAGTCATTTTCTTGTCCTTTATCAGGTCATATGTGATGCCCAGGGCATTATAATGAATGTCAAAGCAAATGTGTACAAGTTTCACTTGTGCCCTCCCATTCTACATAGCAATGTAATAACAGTCAGGTGTGCCCCCCTAACCCTATGTTGAAATGTAGAAATAGTCAGGTGTGCCCCCCATCCTAATTAGTAATGTAATAACAGTCAGGTACGTCCCCCACTCCTGTGTATAAATGTAGAAACAGTCAGGTGTGCCCCCCCCCCACTATGCAAACATGTAGTAACAGATCAAAGCCAACTGATAGATGGATACCCTGGAGAACACAGCATGCTACCTGTTGGTGTACAACACAAAGATCAGCACTGTGGCACAAACTACCTGGACACAATCCACACATCCACTACAGATGGCCATACTGGGCATGCTCACACACAGAGAAATGAAGGCAACGTCAGTGAACAACATACTGAAAGGTCATACTGGGCATGCTACCACAATTAAACACATGAATGCTATGACTGCAAACACCACTGAACCAGACATATCTGGCAGTTGGAGATGTTAGTGCAGACACTCTTCAATATGCACCACTCATGCCTTGCACTCACAGTGGATAGGAATACAAACATATATGTCAGGGCGACACACTATAATAAGCCAAAGGTAGATGTACATAGATGTGTGGAAGATGGTGACTGTGACAAGGAGCCATCCAGGCTTGTCCCATCCAGCACACAGCCAAAGGGCCCCAAACACATGAGGTGCATGTGTCACTCACTTCAGATACTAGCCACCAGTATCCGTCAGCATTACAGACTATGTGGTGCATGTGCCAGCTGTGCAACATGACTGTACAAGGAAGTAGTCATCTAGCAGCTGTATACACGTCTGTCACATATGACCCCATGTGTGCCTGCATGTGGCGTGTCAACCCATACATAAATGGGTTATGACCCATGCACACACTGCCCTCCCCATAGCCCTACTATGACAAGCCTGCTGAGGTACTCCAATGTGAAATACACCTGTGGGAGAATAGTAGCCCAGAAATCTCCATGGCGCATCCCATAACTGTGTACTGCTGTAGTGTGATAAACTAGTTAGGTAGGTGTTCTACTCCCAGACTTGGTAAGTGTGTGTGTGTGTGTGTGTGTGTGTGTGTGTGTGTGTGTGTGTGTGTGTGTGTGTGTGTGTGTGTGTGTGTGTGTCTGATTGCGTAGAGAGAAATGCTTTTTAGGGTATTCAAACTCCTTGCAATTCATATACTCGAATTTGGCAAGGCTGCTGATGTCACCCACCTAGAAATACACCTCTGGGAAGATTGCAGCCCAGTAATCTCTGTAGCATGTCCTGTAACTGCATACTGCTGTAGTGTGATAATGTAGCTAGGTAGGTGTTCTAACCCCAGACTTGACAACTATGTGTGTGTTAGGGTGTGTCTGTCTATCTCTAACTGTGTAGAGAGCAATGCTTTTTAGGATACTCACACTCCTTGCAAGTTATATACTCGACTTTGGCAAGGCTGCTGATGACACCCACTTAGAAATACACCTCTAGGAAGGCTGTATCCTAGTAATCTCTGTAGCACGTTCTGTAACTGCATACTGCCATCGTGTGATAAAATAGCTCGGTAGGTGTTCTAACTCCAAACTTGGCAACTTAGTGTGTATGTCTGACTGTGGAGAGAGCAATGCTTTTTAGGGTATTCACACTCCTTACAATTCATATATTCGACTTTGGCAAGGCTGCTGATGTCACCCACCAAGGAATACACCTCTGGGAAGGCTGCAGCCCAGTAATCTCCATAATGCATCCTGTAACTGTGTACTGCTGGATTGTGATTTCGAACTGTGGTAGGGATCCATCCTCACCCATGACAGTTCTGGATGTTTTGTGTGTGAATGTCTGTATATGGTACAATGCATTATAGGCTATTATACAACGACCCCCCATTAATATTCCGAAACATGCACGCTGATTGGTCAGCGTGCACATTGTAAATCAGAGTTATAGTAATGGAAAAAGGTCCAGTCGCCCAGACTTTTTCCATTAGTATAACTCTTTTTTTACAGCTGTCTCGCTATGTTAAACAAGTTTAACATAGCAAGACAGCTTTACAAAAAGTAACGGAGATATTCCTATTTCCGTTGCTTTTTTTAAAGGTGTCTCACTATGTTAAATGGGTTTAACATAGCGAGACATCTTTAAAAAAGCAATGGAGATTCTCCGTTGCTTTTTTTAAAGCTCTTGCTATGTTAAACTCCTTTAACATAGAGAGACACTTTGTAAAAAGCAACAGAGATCTTAGTTTCATAGTTTCATAGTATAGTACTAGGCTATTTGCCCAGGGGCATTTGTAAGCCTAGCCATAGTGATGTGGCTTTTGCCACCCCATGAAATGGTACAAAAAATGTACAGAATAAATTTAGAATACTGTGCCTCTGTCTAGTTGTGACACAATGAAGGTCCCCTTATATAATAGAATTAGTTTACTGTGCCCCTGTCTAGCAGTGACACAGATGTGACCCCTGGGGTGAACTTACGATCTCCCATCCATTCATCAAGATTTCTCTTGAAGAGAGTCAGTGAGGGGCTCTGCCTAATACGAACTGGGATCTTGTTCCAAAGCATGGGAAGCCTCAGGGCTATGAATCTATCCCTCCAGCATGTCCTATTCATACTTGTGCTGAGGTTTAAGTCTTTAGCTCTCGTGGTCCTGATGGATTTGGATTTTTTGAGGTGGAGCATGTCCATCAGATCCTGATTTATCATGGCCTTGTACGTCAGGCAGAGATCGCCTCTGAGCAGGCAGTATGCCTTTCTCTGTTGCTTTTTTCAAAACTGTCTCACTATGTTAAATGAGTTTAACATAGCAGACAGCTTCAAAAAAGCAGCAGAGATTCTCCGTTGCTTTTTTTAAAGCTGTCTCGCTATGTTAAACTCCTTTAACATAGTGAGACAGTTTGTAAAAAGCAACGGAGATCTTGCTTTCTTCGTTGCTTTTGCCCACAGCTCTGATGTACTGCATAAGCATACGCATGCGCAGTACATCAGAACTGCCGCAGAATGCCAGACAGCTGCGGAAGGGCAGCAAGGAGGCATTATATAATACCATTATTTAAGAAAAGTAATTATTTTTTTCTTAAATAATGTCATTGTATAATAGCAATAACCCACTTCTGGGTGTGGGTAATGCTGGATTTACCCACGGTTGTCTTTGTTTGGCCACTCGGGCTACACCCTCATGACCAAACCACACCAACCATAGGTAAATCCAGCATTACCCACATCCAGGCATGGGTTATTGCTATAGTCACACACACTACATTTTAAATGGCCTACTTTGGCAAGCCTGCTGATGTCATTCATTGTGAAATACAGCTTTGGGAAAGGTGTTCTTTCATAATCCCTGTGGTGCATCCTATAATAGGTCCATACTGTAGTATAATATAGACCTCTGTCAGGGGTTCTATACCCACACATGTCGGTTGTGGATGTTTTGTGTGTGTCTCACTGTCTGTGCAGGGAGCAATGCATTTTAGGGTAGTCACCAGCAGTATATTTTAAATGGCCTACTTTGGCAATCCTGCTGATGTCATTCATTGTGAAATACACCTTTGGGGAAGGAGTACTTCAGTAATGTGTGTGGTGCGTGCTATAACTGCATAGTGCTATGGTGTAATAAACTAGTTAGCTAGGGGTTCTACTCCCAGACATGACAGGTGTGTGTGTGTGTGTTCATAACTCGTATCCTGTGTAGTGGTGGCTGTGGCCAATGTGGAGTGTGTTTTGCATATTTCTTATATGGTGGCCCTACTATATATCACAATGTCCACCGTACAAGGATAACAGAAGTGAAATAGCTGAGAGGCTGGGGTATAATGCCATACCCATACATGTGACATCAAGGCCAGGCAATCACAATTAGCAACCCCAGTATTACCCAGAGCACACTCTCAACCCATGTCTCATACACAAACACATGCCTAGGCAACAGCCAATATGTGGGTAGTACACTGTATATTGGCCACTGATAGTAACTATGGAGTGATAGCAGTGGGCTAGAGAGAGCATGTCACCCTGTCCATCTATCCAATATGCATGTACATGCTGACAGTGCACCTCCCCCATGTTCCCCAATGGACACCTGCACCACCTGTGGTGCCATCACATGTGACCCACAACGGACATACCATGCCCAACAACATGCCCGGTATGGACAGATGCCACTGACACCAGGGAATGATGTTAGCATGCTACCAATGTAGGTGCAGAGTAATCCTGGTGCCCATTACCGGTCGCCGCCACAGGTGGGCACAACTGGCACATATGATAATCTATGTTCACAACATGAGCCAGACACCCCAGGTACAGTTCCATGTGTCACTGTACATGCATGTGGGAGGTGTGCACATCCCAAACACCATCCATGGCATGGAATAAGGAACACATATATGGCAAGCGATGCACAACATTGGCCACACACGTCACCCAGGTGACTGGATGGGAGATACAATACCCACCTGTGTAGGCAAGTGCGGGAACTACAGCTCTGAGACACAATGCAGACCATTGTCATGTGGCCTGATGCCAAGGTATACCCATCACCTACCTTTATATAGCCTGCTGCCACAGTCAACCACCACAACCCCTTGCAGACATGCACCCATGCATGTCAGTACTGGCACCCTGTGTGTTTGTATGTGTTGTATGGTGCATATGTTCACATCCACACTCACTACAACCCCCATAGGCATACTGAGGCATGCAGTCTGTCAGACACCTCCTCATATTCTTTGCCCATACAACCTCCATATGACCCGTGAGGTGCATGTGATACCTGCACAGTGATGCGTTGTGGCAATCCCGCTACTGATGAGTTGTACTCCTGGCCCTGCCAAATGTGTCAATGTGTGCATGTCCCTGTGAGAGTGTGACTGCTCTGACGCTGGAACCTGTTCTTGTGGACAGGCACATGTATGTCACCTATCATATAGCTACTGTATCCCTGTTGCAGATGTCACTCACCATCACATATGTGTTCTGTGGGCTCTACAACAGGTAACCCATTTGGCGCATCCAATAACTGCATTGAACTGTGATAGCACTACATAGTTGTTAGGGGTTTGATACCCTGTACTGGTAGGTGTGTGACACAAGCAAGCTGCAATTTTACTCTCCCACCCCTTCCTGACATGTATTTGCCTCTGTCTGCCTCTCCCACTCCCTCTCTGGTGGATGTGGAGACCTACACCTGCTTTGCTTAGGCAGCAGCATGTGTATTGTAAGTGATGCTCATGATCAGCTGATGGCCTCTGCATGACTTGCAGCCCTCCCCTAGATGATTGCATGTGGAACAGCTGTGGTAACATTCCCATAGCCAATTGCATGGAAACACACTCCGATATCTAGGAAATCATGTTAGTGTTGGCCCTTGTCATTCACTGTGAGCAGGAACTGGATCTATCGGTTGGCAACCAGCATCTGAGATGGATTGGGAATTTACCTCTAACAACATACACTGTGGAAACAGGGCAACACACAGCAGGGGGATGTGCCTGACCTGCCTACAGACTGTAAGTGCTGCTATACTGCATGTGGCATACTGTTAGTTTAATGGTGTGTGTGTGGATATGTCTTTCCTACATGTCTCCATACCTGCCATGTCAGTTACATGTTTATGTGGAATCCCCATCTGCAGGGTCATCCGCAGACAGGGCAGTGTGTTGTGCCTTTGGTTCATGTGTTACCAATGGAGCATCTATCTGTGGACTGCAGACGGTAGTGTGAGGATTGCAGTCTGTAGGTGGTGAAAGCAGTGACAGTTACTGGCGTCTTATCCCTCATAGGACATATGTTGCAACAAACCCTGTTACAACAGTAAATGTATGAGGTTATCACAGCAACATGTCATTACTGGCCCTGTATATGTGCTGCCAGCCACAACTCTGTCAACCTGTGTACATATGTTGTGCATGACGTGGTGCGTATGTGCTGTACACCATAATTAGTGTCATCATATCTGCTAACAAGCCAGTGAGATATCAGACTGCTTCACATATTATGTACAGTAGGGGTTATATTTGATGACATAACCTGGACATTCTGTGGATGTTTGTACAGTCCTACATGTGTGTGGGCATCAGTGTTACAGACAGCAGGTAGCAATACATTTTACAGGAGAACCGGCACACTCAGGGCAGCTACATATTTGTAGGAGGTTCAGGAACTACAGACAGAGTGTGAGTAGAATTGTGTTATGCTTTGTATAGTACTGGTGTTACAGGGTGTGTGTGTGTACATACTACTTTACCTTGGAATGTGGTCTGTCTGCATAGCTCTCAACTGTGGGCCTATCCTCTTGATGGCCAGAGGTGTGCCTATCATGTGTTGTCTGTCCACCACACAGGTCCTGTGTCAGATATCCCACTGGCAGTGTGTGTTGAGTGCTATCAGTACATGA